>NW_023596576.1:45111394-45210618 GCF_011947565.3 Pollicipes pollicipes | reverse complement strand
CGAGAAGACTTGCGGTCACACACGCGATTTTGCTCGTGGTCCCTGATGGCCTCTGTCCCTCCCACGAGTCTCCTGGCTGCGGGGTTCGCCCTGCTGGCCCTGGCGTCACCCGACGCCGGGTCAGCTTCCGGCCACCGCCCGGCCACCGCCTGACCTGGCCGTGCCCTCAGGCGGTGCAGTCGCTGTGCGGGGGAGAGCGCCGGCTCACCGGAGGGAGGCGCCCTGCTCTGCCTCTCGTACGACTCGCTCATCGAGCTGGTGGAGCACCTGAAGGCGTGCCAGGAGATCGCCAGCACGCGCACAGGTCAGTGGCCGGCGCGCTGCCGGCGTCGGCGGCAGGAGCGCCGTGGGCAGCGCGGTCGTCCGGCGCCGCTCCCAGACTGCCGAGTTATGAGCGTGGGACGTTGCGGACAGCGGGGGCCGAGGGAGAGCGTGTTTGTGCAGTGTGCTCGCAGTCGGTCTCGCCAGTAGCCAAGCGTGTGGTTTGGTGTAAGCGCCACGGGATATTGCTTGCCCGTTTTTCATGAAAACCCAAGTCTGCCTCATGCTCCTTGCGTCATTGAAATGAAGCTGCCGTAATGCCGTCGCCTGGCTGACACGTGCGTGGTGGCGCTGCAGTGAACTGGCAGCGGTTCTGCGGCCGGAGCGAGGTGCTGGCCTTCCTGCTGCAGGCCAGCTACCAGCTGGACGAGGGCGTGGCGCCCATCATCCTGCAGCTGCTGCAGCTGGCCGTGTCGGCGCCGGCCGCGGCCGCCGCCGGCGCCGGCGGGAAGCACGCTCAGGTACGGTGAGAGCGTGTCGTCGGGAGTGACGGGGAGCCGTGACGGGGGCCGTGTGCGGAGCGGGCAGGACGCGTCCGCGTGGTGTCAGCGGTGGTAGGCGCGGTCAGCGCGGGGAGAGGCGCGCCGCCGCCCCTTGGCACGAGACGCAGAAGTGGCAATGTCGGCGATCAGGAGAAGTTGCCGTCGCTGGCCCATGAACCGAATGGTTAAGTTCTCTGAATTGTACATACTCAGGGACATTCGTACGCAACCGTGGCTTTTGGGTTCCGTGTCTTTGCATTTGGCCAGAGGAATGAAAAACACATACCGGACATACCCCTCATGCCGTACAAATACCCTGCCAGCTTAGTCAGCTGTTAACCGCCGACAGAGAGTTGCGGTCATCAGCCTCCCTGTACCCCACACGCTTCGCCGCCGATAACGTGCCACCGCTGCGCCCTCAGTCGTCGAGCGACTCGGACCCGTCTTCGATGAGCCGCCAGCTGGCGCGTCAGCTGATCGGGCCGGGGCCGCTGCCGGCCGGCACGGCTCGCTTCGTGCGCACCTTCCTGCTCGAGAGCAACGCCACCGCCATCCGCTGGCAGGCGCACGCGCTCGTGCTGAGCATCTACAGGTGCGTGTCGGCCGGCGTCGCGGCGCCCGGGGGGCCTGACCGGCGGCCGCTGGTGCGGTGTGACGGGGCTGGGCGCAGACGCCGGCCAGTAAGCTGCGGTTTCTGCGCTCTTTCCGTCCAGAATCGGCTGGTGTTTGGAGCGGAATGGGGGGTGTGGGCGGTTGGTCACAGCCTGGAGGCTCTGCTATTGCCGTCGCTTGTGGAGGGTTATTGATATGGTCAGGCATGTTGGAAACAGGCGGAGCAGGGTTACACTTCAGAGGTGCGGGTGCCAGCTGTTCACCGCTGAGCCGTTTTGGACCTGCCACTGAAGGCCGAGCGACGCGGTGCCCTCGGGTCAAAACTTATGTCGTCCCCCCTCCGTCACGCGCGCGCCCCTGCGTCGGCAGGAGCGCCACCTCGGGCCCGACAAGGAGGCGCTGGTCGAAGCTGATGTGGAAGCTGTGGGCCGCTGCTTGCCCCTCGTACGGACGCAAGGGCCGTCCCAGTTTCGTCGACCTGCTCGGCTTCATGTCACTGAAGACCACCGAGGCCGAGGATAAGGTGCGGCGTCGCGACCGGCCAGCTCTGTGAGGCCAGGCCGGGTCGAGTGGAGTTGAAGCTGTCCTGGAGGAGCCGGCAGGTCCCACTCTCACCTCCGGTCGGGAATTGCTCACGCTTTGCGCAGTGGAAGTTGTGACCATTGGGACGGTTGCGCGTTGTGCAAAACGTCCCCCATCGCCGACACTGCAACGCGGCTAGCACTGTGTGGTGCGTGCGTGGCACACGTCTACGCTGACGCGTGGGTGATGTAGCCGCAACCCCAAGTTCTCTAACCGCCCCCCCCCCCCCCCCCGGGCCCCGCCCGGCTCCCTTCGCGTGGCAGTGTCGGCCTACGATGGAGCACGGCCATGGAGATGCTGCGCACGCAGAACCAGCAGCTGGCCAACCACGCCAACGGCCAGCTGTACGCCGGCTTGGCGGCGCTGGTCGAGTTCGACGGCTACTACCTGGAGTCGGAGCCGTGCCTGGTCTGCAACAATCCGGAGGTGGCCTACTCGCAGCTCAAGCTCTCAGGCGTCAAGGTGGGTGTGCGGCACGACCGGCGGCGGGCCGCGGTGACATGTGCGCAGCAGTGCGGGCTCTCTCAGCTACGGCGCCGGGCCTCGTCGCAAGACCGTGTTGGCGCTGCAGCTGTCATTTAGGGCAGCGTCCGTTCTTTCGTGACGTCACTCGCGGCGGGTGCTCGAACAGACACCGATTTTAACGTGGGACTGCAATCGCGCGGGCGTCCGACCTCCGGCGGCTCCCGTACATGCTACCGACGCGGGCACAACCACGGATCTGAGCGCTGGTCTCAGCCGTGTGTGGGGCGTGACGCCCGTGTGTGGGACGTGAGCGTGGTGCGCGCGCTCGTGCCGTCTCCGCGGTGGCGTGGCGCCCCGTCTGACGGCCGCGTGCCCGGGCGGCAGGTGGACTCGCGCTACACGACCACCACCCAGCTGGTGAAGCTGGTCGGCTCGCACACCATCAGCCGCGTCTTCCTGCGCATCGGCGACCTGAAGCGCAGCAAGATGGTGCGCACCATCAACGTCTACTACAACAACCGCACCGTCCAGTCGGTGGTCGAGCTCAAGAACCGGCCGTGTAAGTGGAGTTCCAGGGAGGGGGGAGGGCAGCGGCAGCGACTCGCAGGCTCTCTCGGACCGGGGCGGGTGCGCAGTGTCTGCAGTTGTGGTCCGGTCGTTGTGGCGATCGAGTGAGGGCTCGCCTGTGGATGAGAACTAGCACCGGTCAGTGCAGCTGTGGATGGGCTTGGCGACTGAGTCGGAGTCCCTCTCTTGTCCTCTTCCCTCTTCCAAGTCTTATCAGGTTTAGAATGCCTAGCATGTGCCCTCATGCATCTTGTGTCGGCACTATGACGCGTGTGTAATATTGCAGATCACCCACATAGACACAAAAATGTGTAATCTGTGAATTGGAATGAAAAAAAGAAAAAAATGGAATCTGTGAATCTGAAGCTCATTTCCAACCCGTCTGAGCGGACCCCAATGATAGCATTCCACATGCGACGCGCGGTGCTCCGCATCATGAGCTGCACTCTTGTTCTGCGTGGATCGGATTCGTGCTGGCCATGTCCCACCCCGCGCGCTTGGTTCGAACCTCGGGCCGGACGCTCGGGCCGCCGTCCGCCACACCGACACAACTCAGCCCGTGGTCTGACCACCTGCACCCCGTTCGCCTCCAGCCATGTGGCACAAGGCCAAGAAGGTGTCGCTGTCGGGCGGCCAGACGGACGTCAAGGTCGACTTCCCGCTGCCGATCGTGGCCTGCAATCTGATGATCGAGTACGCCGACTTCTACGAGAACATGCAGGTGGGCGCGGCGATGCGACCGGCGGCGGCTCGGCCGCGACGGAGGGCGGGTCTGGTGTTGGCACCGCCGCCCGGGGTTCACGTCATGCTGCGGTCTCGCTGAACGAAGCGGCGGCGTGGGCGTAGGCTGTGGGGAACGTGTGGTGAGCAGATCTGAACTAAATTATGCGTCCGCTGGTGTGTTTCAGTGGGAAAAGTCGGCTGAAAAGTGCGCTAGAAGGGCGTGGGGTGTGTGTGAATAGCCTTCCGAAAGGTAGTGGTGTCAATCCCTGTCCACTAATAAATTTCCATCCTCTGTATTGGCGGTAAAGTTTTTGCACAGAATGGGAGATATCGAGTACTACATCAGGTTGTGTGTCGAAACCTCGAAGGCAAGGCCGCGCCAGTGGAGCGATCGGAGCCGGGCTTCCTCGGCCGGTCGAGGAGCGCTGTCGTGCGTGCGTGTATGTCCTGACGCGCTGCGGCCGCCCGCTCCCCAGGCGTCCTCGGAGACGCTGCAGTGTCCGCGCTGCAGTGCCTCGGTGCCCGCCCACCCGGGCGTCTGCGGCAACTGTGGGGAGAACGTGTTCCAGTGCCACAAGTGCAGGTGAGGACGGCGTGTGAAGGCGGCGCATGGGGGTGGCGCTCCGGAGCTCGAGCTGGCGGAAGGCGGGCAGCCGGGCGCGGGGATGGGGCGGGGCTTGTCGCGCGGTGCAGACTGGTGCCCCATGCGTTGAGTCGTTTTTGCTTGAATCAAGACGCTGACGGAAGATGGACAATGGTACCTTAGGCGGCACATTTGAACCGATCACACCGATCACGCATGAATCGTCCCTTACATAACGTGAGCCGATGAGTGGCTTCACTCACATCTACGAAACAACTGACGGCAGCCTTCCTGCACCGCCCGCCCGCCCACAGCATACTGTGAGAACTCTAACGCCGCGCACTGCTCGCACAGAGCCATCAACTACGACGAGAAGGATCCGTTCCTGTGCAACGCCTGCGGCTTCTGCAAGTACGCCAAGTTCGAGTACACGCTGACGGCCAAGCCGTGCTGTGCTGTGGACCCGATTGAGAGTGAGGAGGACCGCAAGAAGGCCGTCGTTAACATCAACGGCCTGCTGGAACGCGCCGACAAGATCTACAAGAAGCTCATGTCCTACAAGCCCACGCTGGAGGTACGGGGGGAGCACGACGGGAACGCGCGGAGGCTGTGGTGACGTGCCAGTGCCGCCGCGTGTTGTTGAGTGAAAAAGGATACGTGTGGTTACGGGTGTGATGGGCGGGCGCTGGTGCTGGCTTGCGGTGATGACAGTGGAAAAGCGTGCAGCTGCGGGCAAAAAGATGGGCCGGCGGTATCGGTGCTCGAACGCGTGCCGTGCGGAGGGCACCGCCGTCGTTGGTAGTGGGCTGATGTTTCCAGTCGTCCTGCAATGTAGCTCACTCCACGCTGGCCGGGTGTAGCAGGGCACTGCCGGTGTGCTCGACGCCGGCTGCCGTTTCGCAGGCGCTGCTGGCCTGGGTGAACGACCACGGCGGCGAGGTGACGTCGGCGGCGGCGGCGGCGGCAGCGGCGGCCACCGAGCTGGCGGCCGGCGCCGCCGGCAGCCATGTCAGCCGGCCCATACAGCAGGTCGGTGGAGCGCGCGGCTGCCGTCAAGGCCCGCCGAGGGGCATCTAAACGCGCGAGGCCAGCCAGTTACTGGAGCACTGATAGTTATGGCCATGTGCGCAATGCGGGACGACAGGCCGAGTGCTTTATTGGGGCCGGACACTTGTGCTCCAAACCTGGGCGGGACGTGATGGTCATGATCGGAGAGTATGGCGGCCGCTTCGTCATGTCGGCCAGCTTGTGGCTTTGGATGAAGCATGCCGACAAGCGCGCATGGGCGCGCGTACTTTATCCCGTCGCCGTGTTGCCCCCTTGCCGTTGACTGAAGTGGGAGTCAGTAAATGGAAGCTGTCGGTCTGATGTGGTAAGCTCGTCTTGCGTCCAGTGCAGTGTTCGCGCCCCTGACCTGAGCCCGTCTCACCAGCTGGCGCTCAAGTACTGCAGCGACTGCCGGCTGGCGTTCGACGACCTGAGCAAGGTCATCCAGAAGGTGCTGGCGTCGCGCCGCGAGCTGCTCCGCTACGACCGGCAGGCGCAGGAGGGCGCCGGCGCCGCCGCCGCCTCGGCGCCCGTCTTCTGTCAGGTGAGGACGCAGTGAGGACGGCGCCGCAGCGAGGACGGGACACGGCTGGCGGGATGGGGTCGGAGGTGAGGGGGATTGGGTCCAGGTGGCTGTGTGCGCTTCTGGGCGCCGGCTGGCTGAGACGTTGGAGGATCGTTGAACGGAGAGTGACTTTTGCAGAATTGGGATGCCAAAACTGGTCCTTGGGGTGCTGAATATTCTGTGTCATCGGGGTTTGTGGTGGAGTCGGTCTGTGGTTTCTTGACTACGTCAGGTCGTGCTTTGTCGTTCACCACCATCACCCATGCACAGCGCCTGCAGCATGACCCGTCGCCAATTTCACGCGGCGAAACTCGGACCCTTCATAGGCTGTGCGTTGTCGATGTGTGGACCATACGTGATTGTCGATATGTGGGCACCTACGTGATTTTACCGACTCTTTACCGACTCTTCGTACACATTAATAAGTAACCATCATGATTAAATTTAAAGAGCTGATTTTTCGTCCATATGCGTGTTGAGGGCAATCTAAAACTGTCACAGGATGAAGTTCCACTTTACGAAACCCACCAGACTGCCCCACCTTTCTGGAAGTGTCGACCGCGTCTAAGCCTCAGCTCTCGCCTCCGTCCGCCAGGAGACGGCCAGCCACGGCCGCTGCTATGGCTGCAGCAGCGCGTCGGCCGAGTGTTGCGTGACGCTGCTGCGCGCGCTGGCCACGAACCCGCGGCTGCGCGTCACGCTCTGCAGCTACGGCCTGATCCCGCAGCTGCTGGAGCACAACCTGCGCCGAGGCACGCCCCAGGTGAGCCGGCGTCTGTCACGTGTGTGCCGCTGTGGAGCGGGCACGTGGCGAGTGTGCCGGCATGGCCTGTGTCGACGCGTGCCATTGGTAAGGTCGCTTGCGGGGCCGCGGCCGAGCTGAAGTCCCATGATGCCGCCGCACTCGCGGTCATTTGACGCATCGCGTGTGTGTCGGTGTGTCCGGAGCCGTGCGACCGTCCGAATGCGGCGGCGGGCTCGCGCTCCCTGACCCCCCCCCCCCCTCCCCCTTCCCCTCCACAGAGCCGTGGCGAGGTGTGCCAGCTGCTCTGCCTGCTCACCAAGGACAACCTGTCGGCCACGCTGGAGCTGAACGAGCTGATCACGAGCCGCGTGCGGCTGGCGCTCTCCAGTGCCATGACCTCCGCCGGCGTGGCGGCCGCCGTGCGCCACGAGATGGCGCTGCTCAGCGCCGCCGTCCAGAAGGAGGACTCGTGCTGGGAGCACCGGCTGAGGTCGGTTCGCCGGTGGCGGCGGCGGAGGGGGCGAGGCTGGGCCAGAGAAGGACGGCACGGGGCGAAGTGGGAGGGACGGGAATGGTGCGGGAAGGCATGCGATGGGGTTAGGGGGGACACGGTTAGGGTTGGTTAAGGTAAGGCGGAAAAGGGTGGAGGACGGCCGGAGACACGTACTTATGGCTCGACTAGGCTTGGCTGAGCTTTAGAGTTAGCTGCAGCTGCATGGTGCTTCAACTTGTCTTTCTCGCCGGCTGCTGCTACAAAATGGCTTGAACGTGTGGACGTGACGTTGAACGCGGTCGATGGAGCCAATCAAGGCGCGTCAGATGGGCAGAGTGTCCAGCCACGCCCTGCCAGCTGCGACTCAGTCAGTACCGTGCCCGAGCAAAAACAGCTCCGTCTCTGAGGACGCGGGGCGGTCTGCCATCGGCGGCGAGCCGGCTCCGTTGGCCCGGACCTCAGCGACGTTCGCAGCGTGCTGCCGCGCGACGGCTCCCAGTGCTCACCGCGGCCTGTTACACGTTTGCCGGCTGCGCGCGACGGCTGGCGCGGGCGCGCTCCGAGAGGCGCCGCGTCTGACGGGGCATCCCCGCGCAGGTGTGTGGTCCGCATCTTCATGATGGCCGGCAAGGAGCACAAGAACCCGGTGGTGATCGAGTCTGTGACGCTGCCCTGCCTCAAGATCCTGCAGGGCGTCATGCAGCCGCCGACAGCCACCGCCGCCGCCGCCGCCGCCGCGCCGCAGCCGGGCACCTCCGCCGGTGCGGCCGCCGCCAAGGTAGGACGAGCCGCGGTCAGGTGGGCTGAGATCTCAGCGGAGAGGCAGACGCCGGCGAGGAGACGTTCAGGACAGGCTAGGAGAGAGTGCAGGCGCCTCTAGGTGGGCACGGAACAAAGGATGACCCCTTGCTTCAGGCCGACCCAGGTCGTGATTAAGGGCACCAGAGTTTAGTGATAGACTCTTACACGGAACAGTTCATGTGAAGGATGTTCATTTGGGTTTTAAATGGTTTTGCTGTGTGTGTGCGTGTGGATGCGTGTGTGTGTGTTTCTTCACCCAAGCATGAAAGCAAAGTTGTCGCACGGCATTTGTCCTTGTTTTGGGAATAGTCCTCGGCGATTGGGTACCCCATCCTGCCACCATGCTCGAAACATGGTCAGACAGCAAAATAAATGCACTAAGTGCCGCTCATGCAGGACGCCATTCGACGTCAAAGTGTTACCCTTATGCTGTGTCAAGAGTTGCCAAGAAAATGGCAGGACATGTTTGCCAGGAGTGTCTGAAGGCATGCACAAGGACAAATTCCATTCAATTTCGATGGCCGCCAGTGGTAACCCTTAGCACGATCTTGTATACGTGTATTTGCTGTGATGACCATTATGTTGCTGATCATCCTCTAATACTTGAGCTGCACTGGCCAATTGTAATGAAATATTGGCATACCACTATCGCTCATAACCACTGCCAATCTGCTGAATGGAGGGTCAGTGACGGCCTCGGGCTTGGGCAGACAGATCATCAGCGCGCTCACACTATACTTATTTTCAAGCCTGCGCCTCATAACCGCCATCATCGATTCAGCGCGGCAGAACAAACTGCCAAACACACTGTTGTAACATGCTGTTGGTGTTAATATTGTTCAGTTGACGGGTCCCCCCACGTGCAAGTATCATCAGTCCAACCAGGTGTGGGGGGCGGGGGAGGGGGGGGGGGGGGGAGGCGCTTTAATGAGGTCTAGGTTTACGGGTAAGTGCAGCCGTTTCTAAGCCCCTGCTGCGAATCCGGACGCCGGTCTTGCCCTGTGATTGGCCAAATGAAGTGTTGTCGCAGCCTGCAAAGCCGCAAAGCTCCGGTCGTCACGACGATTTACCCGAGGAATCCTTTTATAAAAATAACATACTCTGCACCGTTTCTATTATTTCTGTAGTCGCCAGCCAGCGTCAGCAGCTGACGGCTACAGCGTCAGCAGCGTCAGCAGCAGCCTGTCAACGCTTTAGATGATCACAGGGCACTGGTCATAGTTACATGGTCACGTTGGTTCTGAGACATGAGCGCTGTCCGCGGGGGCAGCCACCACTGGCGCGCTTCAAGGACGAGATCTCAAGCCAATACGGCTGGACGCGCTAATGCTGATCCACTGTTGACATAGCCGGCTTCGCGGGATGTTCACGCCCATTGTACGGCCGCCCCAGGCTTGCACAAGCATAACGAGGTCAAAAACTCCGCCCAGTGGAGGCATGGACGAGCGCCAGGAGGCCATGGCCCCCACCCTGCCCCGATTGGTGGATGGCGGAACCAAAGCAGGTCATGTCCCGCTCTCCCGACACGAGAGCTTCGCATGCGCACGGCTACGCGCGCGGTGCTGATAGACCGTCACTCGACACCACACTCGGTGGATGGCCGTCTTTGGACCCCTCTGCCCAGAGTTCGTGACCTTGGTTACAGATTGTCGGTCACGGGGGAGGTCGAAGCTTTCAGTGCTGGTGACAGGATTTGCCCGCGTGCGTGCATTTGGCTGCCCCTGCCAAACGGTGCTCTCGTTTTTCTGGGAAAGTCGTTTTGACTCAGGGTATGGTAAACATGTTGCCGTCAAGTGGCCGTTTGCGTGAGTGGCCCTTGGCGTCTTTGTGTGATCCTGTCCTGTTCGACTGGCCTTAGCTGGATGTGTGGAGACAGGCCCGGACTACATGACCGTTTCTATGGCGCGGACTCAGTCCCCCGCCCGCATGCGGCCGTAATAACTGGGCAGCTACTGTGTCTTCCGTGAACATTGTGCAGCGCAAACAAGCGGCTCCATTAGGCGGTAAGACTATTTGCTTAGCGGCAGTGAAGCTATGCGACTGGGCGGCTTCCGTTGGTACAGTTTGGACGCGTTTTAAGTGCTCGAGTGGCATTAAAAAATTGAGCTGCGTTTGCTATGGTGGCCGCCTGAGGTGCGCTCGCTCAGACGCCGTAGCCATCGGCTTTGCATCGGCTCCGCCCGTACGGTGTATTGTGTCCCAAGCCGTTCCGTCATTCGCTCGGCAAATATGGTGGTATTCGTCGGCGCATTCAGCGCGGTAATTCAGTTGTATGGCTTTGTGCCCACACGACCGGCGGATGTCCGCTCTGTGGAGCGCTAAATTTCGCTCCGCCGTAATCCTACGTCAGTTTTTGTAGCTCACCAGGCTGGTGTGGTGAGAGTAGCCACTTTGCGGAAGTGGCGCTTGTACTCGTCGAGTGTCGGAGCTGTGGGGATTGAGTATCTCGCAGTGAATCGCCTTCCCCTGATCGGTCTGTTGAGACGACCGGCCGTCGATAAACAGTATCTTTTTCCTCGAGTAGTATTACCTTTTTTCCTCGGGTAGTATTATCGTTTTGGGAGGCATCGCCTTCAGACCGTTGCTCCCAGTGTCCAAGGCAGCGGAGCGGGCACATGCTGCGTTGTCTGATTTTGTGCTTGGCTTGCACTAACACCGCGCTGTTCTGGTGTGCTGCCAACAAGTGTTCGTGGGGAGTATGATACTTGTTGCTTATTTGTGCATACTCTGAATATTTGACATAGTTCCTTGAGATGTGGACACGGGCGCAAACAGTCATCTTAGTTGACGTGACCCTAAAGCCCAACAACTAACCACAAACTCACAGAAGCCTATTGCGCTCGCTGCGCCCATCTCCGACAACGATGGCGCTCTCCAGTCTTGTGCGGACTTTTCCCCATCTGTTGTCCCTCCCTGGTCGTGCTAAGTTCAGTCCCCATTGCACCCACATGGGTCGTTTCCGTCCGTCCAAGGTGCGGCAGACCAACTACCTGTCGCAGACATGTCACGTGACGACTTTGGTACGTGATTTCGACCAATCGCCATCTCGACCGGCGTGGGCGACGGCCGCCGAAGGAAGTCAGCGGGCATGTATGGGAGTTGTGGGCACCCGGTTCTCATCTGTTCCTCGCGAGCGACGCATGTCTGCTGACCGGTCCGTGACACCGACGGACCCTCTGTCTGACAGTGTGCCCCCCCCCCCCCCGGCCGCGCGGGGGTCCTCCCTCGGCCGAAGCGCGCGCGCTTACGTGCGTGCGTGCGTGCGTGCGTGCGTGCGTGTGCTCGTCAGCGGCCGGCTGCCTGTCAGCTGACCTGACGTGTGCGGGCCGCTCCCCAGCCGGCGTCCACGTCCGTCACGGCCGGCGAACAATCGGAGGTGCACCTGAACGCCGCGCGCTGGCTGGAGCAGGCGCCCGGACACTCCTTCGACGCCTGGAGGTCGCGCAAGGTCAAGCGGGGCCGGGAGCCTGCCAAGGGCGCCTCGGTAAGCACTGCGCGGGGGTCGCCAGCCCGGGCTTGGAGTGTAGCCGCCGCGGATGCCGGCTGACATGGCGTGGTCTGGGGAGACAGTGTTGATTTGGCTGGCGGTGTGCGCGCCTGCTCAGTGCGATCGGTTGTTGCCGGCATTTGACGGGCGACCGGGGAGCTGGGACACGCGCCTCCCACTAGGCCTCCTCAGGGACGGCCCGTCCGGCACTCCGCACAGTGGTGTCAGCCCCTGCCGTCAATTGCCACACGTATTGTTACTTCACGGCTGTAGCAGTTCACGTCCCGTACGCGGTTACCACGCGAATGGACAAGCGGCGGCTAGCCCCGCGCTGTCCTCAGCCCGCCGGCGTGGCGCCCTTGTTGGATGTGTCCCGCCGTCGCCCTCCCCATGCGCCCCTCCCACACGCGCGCTCTACTCGCCAGAGGGCGGAGGTACGCGCCCTGTTTCTGATGGAGAAGTACGGCCGGCGCTGGCGGCAGCGCACCACCCAATCGGCCATCGCCGTCAACTTCCTGGACACGTCGTGGCTGCGGCGGGTGCTGTTCAGCCCTAGTTCGCGCCAGGCCCGCCAGGTGGCAGCCGATATGGTGGAGACGCTGGCGCACGAGCCGGCCAGGAAGCGCAGGGTGAGTGGGACCGGCGGTCAGGGGACGGAGGTGGGTCATCAGGGGTCACGGCACTGCGAGCTGGTGTCAATAGCATGTGGAGTCGGCAGGCTTCGGTGATTTGTTGTTTTAAAAATACAGATGAAGAGGAATGTGGTCAGATCCATGGGAAACTGAATAAAAGGTGTTGCAACTGTATCGGTCAGGCGAAGTGATTTGTCATGGAAACTTGTTATTTCCATTGTCATCTGGCGTCGTCTTCCTCTAATTTTTGTTAAGACCAAGGAGTGCGATTTAACGCAAACCTACAGATACCATTGCTTGGACGCTCTTTTCGCGACGACTGTTTTCGCCACTGGCGACCGAATCCAGGGTGTCGCAGCTGCCCTGTGTGCTGACGCCGCCGCCTCCGCAGATCCTGGACATGCTGGCCTCCTACCTGGGCGACGTCAGCGAGGCCGGCGAGACGGCCGCCGAGTTCATCGGCCTGTACCAGAAGCTCATCAATGCCAACCACTGGAAGTACTACCTGACGGTAGGTGGAGGGGCGTGGCAGGCGCCAGCCCAGCGGCGAGCGTGCTTCATTCCCTGCACTTCCCGAAGGAAGACGGAAAACCGTGCTCCGTTCGGCGATCTTCTTCCGAAGTTGTGGGTCATAGACTCGGGTCATCTTCAAAATGTCCCTCCTGGCTTGTTTGAAGCCACATGGCGGCACAGTGTGATGTGGGTGAGTAGGCTATTAGCACTACTAAACACTCACAAACCGGTTGGCATTTCTGGTTTCCCGTCGCCGTCGTCCAGTTAGTTTGGTCCTTTTGACTGGTTTGAGTTATTGCAGCCTCTTGTTTCTCAACTTGCGTAACAAACCAGTCTCCCGTGTGTCAAGTTCTTATCGATAGTGTTTTCCTAAGCTTGGTCGCTACTGATACGTTATTACTGTATGACGAAGTCATCTTATAGTCCAGAAGCCACAAAGCAAACTGCCCAATACATCCATTAGGGCACAGAGCAAGCTTCAGCTGCTAGGTGGACGCAGTACGAATTATTCGTCGTGAAACTGGAATGAAGTATACTTAAACTTATTCCGATTTATTAACACCGAAAAGCTCCGAATCCACATATCTAAGGCACGTCTTTCAGTAGCCGCGAAACTTAACACCATGCAATACAAGCAAACGTAACAACGCGACCGGCGGAAGAGTTTGCGCCACACGATGCAAGCAAAAGTAACAACGCGACCGGCGGAAGAGTTTGCGCCATACGATGCAAGCAAAAGTAACAGCGCGACCGGCGGAAGAGTCCCAAAGTGCTCTGGCAGTGGCCTGCTTTAACTTGGGTGGTAGCTGTGGCGTACGTGCCAGACGCGACATTTCTGTCGCACGTTTGCGTAAAGTGCGCCTCCATTCCTTGCCGGAGAGCGCGACTCGGGAGGCATCTGCTCGCGTGTGTGGCAGACGCGGCGTTTCCGTCGCGCGTTTGCGTGAGGTGCGCGCCCGCGCCTTATCGGACAGCCCGGCGCCGTGTGCATCAGGTGTGCGAGCGGCGCCGTACGTCGTGCGTCTTGTGCCCCAGCCGAGCAGTCGGCAGCGCCGCCGCCGCCGCCGCCGCTGCCGCTGCCGCTGCCGACGCCGCCGCTGCCAGCCGGTCGCTCTCCCTCACTCCGCGACTACTGGGCCAGCGCGGCGCCGGCCGCGACTGGGTGGACCGGCGTGAGCTTCGCCTTGACCGGCTGCCGACGGCGGCGGCAGCGGGCGACCAGCGTGCGCAGAGCACCCTCCAGCAGCTGCACGGCCGAGACCACGGACAGGCCGAGCAGCAGGCCGAGGGAGCCGCCCAGGTCGGAGAGCAGGTCGTTGCCGATGTAGCTGGCGCGCTCTCGGATGAGGTCGGCCACGTACGGCCAGGTGACGCTGACCACCGAGCTGTTGTCCCGGAGCAGGCTCTCGGAGGTGATCAGCTTGGTCACCTGCAGCTGGTAGGCGGTGGTGGTGCAGGCGGCCACGCAGCGCTGCGGGCAGACGTCCGGCTCGGGCACGCTGAAGTCCTTGGACAGCAGCGGCACGAAGGTGCGCGAGTTCGCGCAGAGCGGCACGGACGCGTCGCTCCACGGCGGCCGGCAGCCGACGACGCGCGAGCGCTCGGCCCAGCGGCAGAGCACGAGGCAGCGCGGCCGCGAGTAGCCGGCGTCGGCGCGGCCCGGCCGCCGCCGCAGCGACAGCAGGTGCCGCTGCCGCGCCGACAGCCGCAGCTGCACCACCTCGCCGGCGCGCACCGTCAGCGACGGCGTCAGCTCGGCGTCGTCGAAGTCAACGTCGACGATGGGCGTGGCGGCGCCGTGCACGAACAGGTCGACGTTGGACGTCGCCGTGCGGCCCCTGTAGCCCTGGATGGTGTAGTCGGCCGGGTCGCTGTGCAGCCGCAGTGTCAGGCGCTTCTTGCGGTTGAAGACCATCGGCCCGCTCGGCGTGAAGGTGTAGCAGAGGCCGCGCCGGTACATGCCGAATGTCCAGTTGCCCTGCGGCGTGGTGTCCTGCCGGTCTTGGCTGGGCTTGCACAGCGGCCGGTTGCAGTCGCGCACGACCGAGCGCAGCGTCGGCGCCGCCTTCACCCAGAACTCGTCGATGCGGCGCTGGCCCCAGGGGAAGGTGCTCCACTTGATGGCGTTGCCGGCGCGGTTGAGGGCGTGCCAGGCGCGCGCCACGGTCCGGTTGAACTGGTTGCTGTCGCAGACGGTGAAGGCGGGGAACGGGGCCTCCTTCAGCCCGGAGATGATGTCCATGTCGACCGCCACCGGCTCGTCCAGGTACCGAAGCACGTGCTGACGGCACTGGAACGGCGGCCGGCGCGTGAGGGCGCCACGCTTGGTCGAAATAAGCCGGAGAGCTGCGTGGGGGAGGTGGAAGTGAGGCGGCAGGCGTAGGTTTTTTTGTGATTTAAGTCTTCGCTGATCTCGTTCCTTGCATATTCTTTGGTTTTGTCACAGCTTGTGATTTAATGCTCGGAGCTGCCGTTTGGAATCTTATAGCATTTTGTTTTAGATTGAATACGTAAATACATGCCTTTAAAGCCAGCTGATATTGGAGAAATTGAAAACTGCAAGACGTTACCACAAATGTGATTTACCCATTCGCCATGAAACTCTGTAACCATGGTATGGAGATTGTGTTTTGAGGACAAGTCGGCCAACAATACATCTTGCGGAATAGGAACCTTGCATAAGCTGGTGTTACGTATACATTTGTGATGCATCATTGGCCGTGATCGTCGTGCCTCAAATGCCTGGATGATAAACCTCATCTTATTTCTAGGGTTGTCATGTCTGTCGTGTGTTTGATCCATGTACATGATGCATGCCGAGCCAGCGGTGAAGGTCATTGTGTCATGGTGCGGCAGTATGTGGGCTTCATTGCGTCAGTTTGGTTGTGCAAAACGTTTGCATTGTTCCATTCAAGTTTATATGATACTTTAGGTTAGTTAGAGGTTAGGTTGGTGTATCCTATTTTGATTAGGTCGTAATCAACATGTAGCGTCTCAGGTACTGAGGTACTTAGGCACTCAGGTGCTTATGTCGTTTGGAGAGGGGGGGGGGGGGCTTGTGGCTGAGTGGGTGGCCCTTCGGCTCTCACGTGAGGGAGGGGGAACAAAAGGGCGACAACGACGCCGGCCGCATCCCCCTTAAGAGAAACGCTGGCGTATCACGTGTGGGGCGTCGAAGGTCACGTATCACAAGTTTTACTGACGACATGGTTGCCTTATGTTCGCATTGTCGTACTCAACGCCCTTCGCGTCTCATACATACTGGCGACTGTTGTGCTTGCCAAGATTATGTATTCCGGGGCTTCGCAAAGGTCACCGCGGTGCCGACATGGCGCGCGACGCCGGAGCGCGGCCCATCTCGCGCTCCGGAGCCTCAGTCGGCGACGGCCGCCTCCCTGGCCCGTCCCGCTCACCTGCATGGCGAACAGCACACTGCAGGCGGCGATGAGCACCAGGTAGAACAGGACGAGCATCGGTGACCTGTCGGCCCCCGCCATGTCGTCCGCTGGCGCCGCCGTCCTCTCGCCACCGGCGTCGGGCCCCGCCTGTCCGCCGCTGCCACGCTCCCCCCGTTTTGTACGGCGATCCGCCGCCGGCGGCTGGGGCGCCATCGACTCCGGCGCGGCGGCCCGCTCGGGCGGGCGGCGCGCCGCCGCGGCCCCCGGCGCGTCGGTAGGTTTTGCGGCGGGGGCGCCGGTAGGCTCCCGCCGCCCGGCGTTGACACACGACGGCCGGCGCCGCGGGGTTCGGACGCCGGCGGCCGCTGCCGGCGCCGGGTAATGGCGGTCGTGGTCACGGCAGGTGCTCGCGGACTAATTAGGTGGCTCGTCCGACCTCCCGCGCGGTGGCACTACGTCCTCGCCGACTCTTTGAGCGCCGTCCGGACACTGGGCACTGACAGAGCAGCAGAGCCCACCGGCGGCGCGGCTTGTTGACCCGGGCCTGCTGGGCGACCGGCCAGCGGAGCGAATGGAGCACGCGGGACACGAGTCGAGGGCAATACAATGGCTGTGTACTCAATGTCTTCCTTTCCTAATTGGCTGTCTGATGGAAAAGCGATGATTGATGATCGGATGCAGACTGTACACGGGTATAAAAATAGCGTGCTTGAACTTGAATACGTAGAAAGGCTAGCTAATTGCCGATTATTCCTATATATATATATATATATATATATATATATATATATATATATATATATATATATATACATATATATATATATATATATATATATATACGACGTGGTGTCAGTCACTCGCCAACCTGAACCTGAACCTGAACCTGAACCTGAACCTGAACCTGAACCTGAGCTTCGCCGGGCCCACCTGCATGGCGCCGGCTTCGCACGTGCGCGGTCTGCAGTCGTTCGCACGCCCGGCAGTCTCTCTGCGCCGCGTCGCACACGCGCCTGATGACTCCACGCCCGCTGCGTTCCAGACCAAGGGCATCCTGGGGCTGCTGGCCGACCTCATCACCAAGGAGATCGAGAGCCTCAACAAGCTGGAGGAGACGACTCTCAACAGTGATTTGTCTCAGGGTGAGTTCGCTGTCGGGCGGTGTCGGAGCGATTCGTCACCGCCCGCGGGGCTGCCGGTTCGGGGCGGCGTCCAGTAGCTACAAGCGCGTCTGTGGTCGCATGCAACCGACGGAGCTGAGACGCCACAGGATGTGCCGCAGACTTCACCATAGCTTACACGTGACCCTCAGCATAACTGTGCCACCGGAAGCGCGTGGTGATAGTTGACAGTACATTTATAGCCCGACACTACAGACTGTAAAGGATCGCTTTCGAGTGGGCGCAAAATGACCTCGATGCTGACGCGCCATTAACCACCAAACCTCCACCTTGAAGCTTCTGCGTTGTCAGTGAAGGTATAGGGCACGCGGGATCTGTATTGTGTTTATTATACACATATACTTAAATGACATGTGCTGTTGGGCGCTTCTGGTCATGCTCGCCACGACGTCAGTGTTGTATAACGATAAAAATAGAGGGGTAAGAAATAATATAGGAATTGAAATGCATATAATAGATAATAATATAATAGGTAATATGATAGGTAATAGGGCAATAAGCAAAATAGGTAATAGGTAGGGTAATATAAAAGGTAAGAAACAGACAGGACAGAAAGAAATAGACAGAAATAGACAAATCGACGTCAGCTGACCCTCGGCCATCTCCGCTGGCGGCAGGGTACGCGCTGAAGGAGCTGACGGACCTGCTGGCCTCCTTCCTGGAGCTGGAGAGCGTGCGCAGCCGGCACAAGGCGCGCCTGCTCGGCACCGTGCTGCACGGATACCTCTCGCTGCGCCGGCTGGTCATCCAGCGCACCAAGCTGGTGGACGAGACGCAGGAGCGCCTGCTGCAGCTGCTGGAGGACATCACGTCCGGTGAGTCGGGCCGTCGCGCCAGAGGCGGAAGGCCCAGTGATGGTGCCGGCCGTCCTGGCGACCGCGTGCGTCGGTACGGCGTGCCGTGTCTAGTCTGCAGTCTGTGACGCATGGCGCCGGCCGTCCTGGCGACCGCGTGCGTCGGTACGGCGCTCTGTGCCCAGTCTTCGGTCTGTGTCGCGTAGCGCCGGTCGTCCTGGCGACCGCGTGCGTCGGTACGGCGCTCCGTGTCCGGTCTTCATTCGGTGCCGCTGTTCAGGCTTTGTCGGCCAGCCAGTTTTTGTAACGCTTGGGGTGATCTATAAGACTGCACCGTGGGACAAGGGCATTTCGAGTTTGGCGCAGTCCCCCGCCCCTGAGCCCGATGCGCCGCCGCCGCGAGTCCCGTGCGCGCGCGCTCGCTGCCCGCCAACCCGGCCGCTCGCACTCTGCGCGCGCGTGCCCGACCTGACCACCCTGGCCGGCGGCCGGCAGGCACCGAGGCGGAGACGCGCCGGTTCATGGCCATCTGCGTGGAGACGGTGGCGCGCTACGGCCGCGGCGACGTGCGCACGCCCGTGTTCATCTTCGAGCGGCTGTGCTCCATCATCGAGCCGGAGGTGAACGAGATCGGGCCGTTCCTGCTCAGCCTGGAGAAGGACCCGCAGCAGGAGGACTTCCTGCAGGTGAGACGCGTGCCACCGGCCGCCATCCTGGGGCGCTGTGGGGGCTGTCGGCGCCCCGCGGGCTCACGAGCTGCTCTGGGGGACGCTGCGTTGGGACATATGTGATTAGCTGTCCAGTTGAGTGGCTGGAAACGCTCTAACTTTGGAACGTGTGCGCGTGATGTTGGCCTCGGCGTATCGCCATCGGCGTCTCCATCGTATGGTGCTGGCACTGGTCCAGCATCTCGGAGCGTTCGTAGCCACGTACCGGGGATGGAGCGAACCGACACGCGCCCGGCGCGAGGGTAGGCTGGCGGCCGCTGACCGCCGTCCTGTCCGCCAGGGTCGGATGGTGGGCAACCCGTACCCGTCGACCGACGCCGGCATGGGCCCGCTGATGCGTGACGTCAAGAACCGCATCTGCCGCGACTGTGAGCTGGTCGCGCTGCTCGAGGACGACACCGGCATGGAGCTGCTGGTCAACAACAAGATCATCTCGCTGGACCTGCCCGTCAAGGAGGTGAGGTGACGCCGCCGGCGGACGGTGGGGCGGCGCGCCCGGCTGCCCGGCATGGAGCGGGCCCTGGTGTCTCTGGCAGAGTTACGTTTGGTGAGACTTGATCTCCATGTCGGGCACCTGAAAAGCGAGGTTGGGGTAACTGGCGGTATCCCCTTACCATTGTATTTGTACCGAAATTTCGAATATACCTATAGCAGGTGTGGATTGACTTGTTTGACTTCGAACACCGTTATGATAACATTGCCTTGAGTCTCGGTGGGAGTGCCGGGTGCCCACATATCAGCGTGACGGCTCCGGCTGCGCGTGCCGCCTGTAGACTGGTGTGAGGCCGGTGACCCTGACACGTGATCGCGCCCACCAGGTGTACCGCAAGGTGTGGCTGCCGTCGGCCAGCAGCGACACGGAGCCGATGCGGATCGTGTACCGGATGCGCGGCCTGCTCGGAGACGCCACCGAGGAGTTCATCGAGTCGCTGGAAACTAAGACGGACACGGATCGCGACGACGAGGAGACCTACCGCATGGCCAACGTCATGAGCGACTGTGGCGGCCTCCAGGTGCGTGGTGTGCTGGCTTTGGTGTAGAACACTCGGCCAACTGTAGCCGCTAAGGTTCCAGGCATGCTGGGCATCTCTAAAGCTGTACAAGTTACACACCACTGAAGCGCAGCCCTGCTGTCAGCGTCCCACCCGCGTGTTCCACGGACTGGGATATGTCTCCACCCGTCATAATCGTCCCACCGGCGTGACCTTTTTGACGCCACAAGAGCAGCGACTGACTGTGTCAGTGGCTCCGCGTCACCACCGCCGGTCCCCAGCCCTCGACCCGCCCGGACGGCGCCCCTCTGGCTGTTGCCCCCCACCGGCCGCCCCTCACCTGCCGCCCCTCGGGCGGCCGCCCCTCACCGGCCGCCCCTCTGGCGGCCTCCCCTCGGGCGGCCTCCCCTCGGGTGGCCTCCCCTCACCGGCCGCCCCTCACCGGCCGCCCCTCTGACGTCCTCCCCTCGGTCGGCCTCCCCTCGCCCGTCGCCCTTCACCGGCCGCCCCTCTGACGTCCTCCCCCTCGGGCGGCCTCCCCTCACCCGCCGCCCCTCACCGGCCGCCCCTCTGACGTCCTCCCCTCGGGCGGCCTCCCTCACCCGCCGCCCCTCACCGGCCGCCCCTCTGATGTCCCCCCCTCTGATGTCCCCCCCTCTGATGTCCCCCCCTCGGGCGGCCTCCCCTCACCCGTCGCCCCTCACCGGCCGCCCCTCTGACGGCCTCCCCTCTGGCGGCCTGCCCTCACCGCCGGCGCCGGCCGTCGACAGGAGCTGCTGCGCCGGATGGAATACATCGACGACCTGCAGCGGTGCCGTCCGCTGCTGACCGTGCTGCTCCGGCTCACCGGGCTCTGCATCAAGACCAAGCGGAACCGGACGGCGCTGACGCGGCCGGAGCTGCGCGCCGTGGCCGTCATGCTGCGCCTGCTGGCGCTCTGCCTGCGCGCCGACCCGGAGCTGGTGGCCGGCCCGCCCGGCGGGCCCACCGTCACGCAGCAGCTGCTCGAGGTCAGGCCGGGTCACTGGCGGGGGGGGGGGGGGCGACTGACTGGTGTTGGGCGCTGTGGAGTCGTAGTATTCCCCGGATACTGGCTGTTGAAGTTTTTTTTTGGGGGGGGGGCAGATTTAGCGCTGGTGGGTTGTGCTGTCAGCTGTTGGTGTGAACAGTGCCTGCTAAGTGGAGATGTGACGAGACGGCAGCGGCCCAAGGTTAGCTTGGTGGGCAGCGCACCTGCTTGCGGTTGATAGCGGTTTGTGTGTGGGTGTATGGGGGAAGGCGCGGCAGCTTATCATTGTGTTGGCGCTGCAGCTTTGTGGAGGGGGGGGGGGAGAGGAGGGGGCAGTGTAAGTGAGACTTGGCAGATGCTCGCCACGTTTGCGAGGCGGGCGGCACTAGTTGGAGACACTGGCTGCATTGCGGCCTTCGTGGGTGTACGCCTCAAACGGAGACCAGAGCAGCCGTGGCCCCGCCCCAATCTTCAGCTCCATGTGACCGCTCACGCCCCCGCGGGCGGAGCGGCACGTCTGGCCGCCGGCCCTCTGACGCGCTCGTCTCGCTCCGCGTCGGCAGATCATGGCCGTGGTGCTGGCCGAGGCGACGTCGCTGGACCTGGACGTGTACCGTCGGTTCGCCACCACCTGCGGCTCGGTAGACGAGATCCGGCTGCTGCTGTCGCACGTGAACACGGCCCAGGTCAGCGGTCGGGGCCGGGGCGCCGGCACGGGCGGCACGTTTGTGGCGCGGTGCGCCGAGGTCGTAAGCGGCGTTGAGGGGTGCTCCTGCTTTCGGCTGCGACGTCTGGCGGTGTCCCCAGCTGTACGGTGCGCGTGGGAATGAACTGGGCTGATGGCGCATGTAGTTCAGCTTGGGTACATTTATCTCACTAATGTAACAATACCGGCTGGTGCTGCCAAATTATAAGTAAAACGTAGAAAACAGCGTTTATTTATTATATTTCGGTCGTCCGTGGTGCCGCCCGTTGTGCCTTACCCGCTGGACCCCTCGCCTGGCACCAGTGACGACGCCGTCGTCGGCCGCTGGTCCGACCGCCCCGCTGACCTCAGTCTCCCCGGGCCGACAGAGCAAGGGCGCCGGCGCGCTGCTGCAGCAGCTGATGCGCGTGCTGCCCTTCCTGACGTTCGGCTCGCAGGAGAAGATGCGCCTGCTCATCGACCACTTCCAGCCGGTGCTGGACTTCGACGAGCTGGATGCGCAGCACACGGCCGAGGCGGCGGCGCAGCTCGAGTCGCTCTGCGCGCTCACTGCCGGCATCGAGACCAACTGCATGGGCAACCAGCTCAAGGACATGTTCGTCGAGGCCGGCGTGGTGGAGCGCGCGCTGGCCTATCTGCGCGATCACGCGCCGCCCGGCAAGAAGGCCCTGCTCAACACCAACGACGAGCAGTGGAAGAGCTTCCTGGCGCGGCCGGCGCTCAACTACGTGCTGCGCGTGCTGGCCGGCCTGGCCACCAAGCACGAGCCGACCCAGCTGGCGGTGGCGGCTGAGAGCATCCCGATCATCCACCGGCTGGAGCAGGTGTCGTCCGACCAGCACGTCGGCTCGCTGGCCGAAAATCTGCTGGAGGCGCTGCGCACCAACCGCCAGGTGAGGCCGGTGCGGGAGGGAGGGGGAGGGGAAGGGGCGGACCTACGGTTAGCCAACGGGAACATCTGCGAATGAGACGTTCAGTTTTCCATTGTGACCGTGCAAATGTGGGGTCATGTTCCTTTTCCGTGCATTTGGTGACACGAAGCTGTCCTTGTCGGATCGCAACTGACCTGGAACGAAATCCTTTGCGGTACGGTGCTTCGTCCTTCGACTGACATTTGATTTGCCCGCGTGTTCAGCAGACGTGTGATATGTGGCTGCATGAACCCGACCCAGTCCCTCACCGTTTCGCCGCGTCGCCGCCAGGTGGCCACCAAGATCGAGCAGGTGCGCAAGCAAACGCGGCAGGAGAAGAAGCGGCTGGCCATGGCCATGCGGAAGCACCAGCTGGGCGCGCTCGGGATGCGCGCCAACGACAAGGGCCAGGTGGTGATCAAGTCGTCGGTGCTGCGCCAGCTGGACGACATCAGCGACGAGCAGGGCCTGACGTGCGTCATCTGCCGTGAGGGCTACAAGTTCCAGCCCACCAAGGTGCTGGGCATCTACACGTACACCAAGCGCTGCCCGCTGGACGACGCCGAGCCCAAGCAGCGCAAGACGATGGGCTACACGACCGTGACGCACTTCAACCTGGTGCACGTGGACTGCCACATGGCGGCGGTGCGGCTGGCGCGCGCGCGCGACGAGTGGGAGTCGGCGGCGCTGCAGAACGCCAACACCCGCTGCAACGGCCTGCTGCCGCTCTGGGGGCCGCAGGTGGCCGAGTCGGCCTTCGCCCACTGTCTGGCGCGCCACAACACGTACCTGCAGGTCAGTCGTGACGCGCTCCGGCGGGCGCGAGGGGGCGCTTTGTCCGGCGCGTCACGGGATAGGCAAGTGGGCCGGTTAAGGGTGAGGGTGGGCTGTTGTGGTGAGGGGGCCGTCGTCAGGCGCGTGGGTTCGTGCCTGGTAGTCAGTCATGGTACGCTCTGACGGCGAGGTAGACGCTTAGTCACCCCCGCCGGCACATCAGCTGACTCCGGAAACGTAGGGGGAGGGGGCTCCTCATGGTTCGGTGGGTACGCTGGTGCATGTTGTTTGGTCTGGTAGATGGGCTGAGGGAGACGTGGCAGGCATATTTTTGTGGGCTGGTGAGTGGGCCGGGAGAGACCGGGCGGTGGGATGTCTGGGTGCGGCGTCGGCCACAGGCAACTAGGCCGTTGCCGCGGTGGCGCGTGCCTGGCACCTCCCGTAGTTTCAGGATTTTGAATAGGAAGCAAGCCCAGCGGTAGTCAGGAATCCTGACCTAGTATGGTCTAAATAGAACCTAGCTGCGCGCTTCTGTTGTGGAGTATGAGCCCTGCCAGACCGTCTGATTCTGGCTTCCAAACGCCACGATTTAGATCGCTTGCCCCGGCGCCCGGGGCCCTGCTCGTCGCGGCAGCCTGCGTGTCGCCGGATGGCGTGCGTCGTCTCCGTAACTAACCGGTCCGGCCGTCCCAGGAGAGCACCGGACACCGTGATGTCGGATACCAGACGACCGTGCACGACCTGAAGCTGCTGCTGCTGCGCTTCGCCCAGGAGCGCAGCTTCAGCGACGACTCTGGCGGCGGCGGGCCGCAGAGCAACGTCTACATCATCCCCCACCTGATGCACATGGCGCTGTACGTCATCAACAGCACGCGCATCGGGCAGCGCGAGCTCAAGAACGTGACCACGCAGCTGGAGGCGACCGCCGACCGCTGGGTGGAGACGAGCTTCGAGCCGGACGGGCCGCTCTTCTGGCTGGCCATGGCGCCGCTGGTGCTGGCGCCGGACGGCTGGCGCCGGCTGCGGCTCCGCTCGCTGGCGCGCCTGCTGGTACTGGCACAGGCGCGCCACGTGCAGCCGGGCGGCGGGCGCGCGCTGACGGAGCGCGCGCCGCAGTCGTTCGCCTTGTACCGGCCGTACCTGATCTTCTTCGGCCTGGTGGACGGGCTGTACGGCACCGTACTGGCACGCGCGCCCGCCGACGGCGACTGGTGCGCCGCGCTGGCCGAGTACATCCGCCACCACGACCAGCAGCTGCTGGAGGCGTGCGACCGGCTGCTGCGCGCCTACCAGCAGGAGATGCTGCCGTGCGCCTCGCTGCAGGAGATGTTCGACGTGCTGGGCGTGCTGGCCGAGACGGGCGAGCCGGACGCCTTCCTGCGCGACGCCCTGCAGCAGGTGCCCTGAGCGCCGACGGCTGGCCGGCCGCAGCGGCGAGCCCGGCGTCTGCCTGCGAGCGTGCGCTGTGGCGGCGGTCCGTCGTCTGCCCGCCGCTGAGAGCAAGCTGCCTCTGAGCGGCGGGGCAGGCCGTGCGGACTCGCGGCCGCGGGGGCGGCGCTCCGGTGCGGCCGGCGGGCGCCGGTGCCGGCTCCGCTGCGACCGGCGGTCGCCGGGGCCGGCGGTGTAACCGGAATGTTTACACGGCTTTAGGTGTTGCGATTTCCCGGATAAGCTACGCACGCTCGGTTTCGCTTCGGAGAGATGTTTGTTTCAGCGCGGGAAAGAATAACGTTTTAGTCGGCTGTTATCACGTAATTGGGTTTGGCTGTTCTCATAACTCTGGTGCCGGTGTTTTGCCCCTCGGGTTGTTTTATTAACGCAATGCCTATGCCTATGATATGCTTGAAATAAATATTCACCCTCTAGTCCTCACCACCGCTGTGTGTAGTAGCCCAGGAAGGTCCGTGACGTCTGGACGAAAGCTCTCGAAACGACCGTCGGAGATCTGAACGGATTATGTGGATACGTCATGGCTGACAAGCATGTAATATCTGCCGCGGATTTCGGAAAAAGTGCGGTTTGCCATACCGAGTTATCTCCTGGCTGAGGCGGATCAACGCCACAGCGAGAGTCATTCCGCACATGGGACCGGCGGGTATCGTCCACCAACCCTGCGTCGCCCCTGGATGTAAATCCGCCTGTCGCAGCTGCTCGTTCGGGGCTCGTCCGCCCGGGGTAGAGGCCCGCTCGGAGATTGCCTCGGCCTGTGTTGTGACTGCATGGCCTGGGTCTTATGCTCTCAAGCGGACGGATGACGCGGACGAAAGCTTGGGGCGTCACCAAGGCGTAGAATCACAGGACGGGGGGGGGGGGGGCGCTGCAGATGCTCCCCCCTTCCAGGAGCATCAACAAAACCTCAGAGAGCTCCAGCATTCGCGCACTCCGCCATCAATGCTCTTGGAAAAAATATGCATGCCCTTGCCCAGACTTGGGTCGCTACCGCAGTAGTCTTCGCCGTCGTCATTGAGGCTTTACGACGCACTCAGCTGCTGGGGCCGTATGGCGTCACCTTCCCCTTACTCCCCCCCCCCCTGGCAAGGGGGGAATTCACTCTGGAGAAGCGAACCCTGCCCCTCTGGTTTCCCAGACGACCGCAGTAACTATCGGGCACCGTTGCCAGCTATCGTGCGACATCTCAAACAGTCGGCAGCGCCGGTCACTCAGCGCCACACTGCGTCCCCCCCCCCCCCCCACCGGCCGTGATGTCACCGCTCGGCAGATTGCAGCGGCCGGCGGTGTGACGCCACCCGGCGATCCGCAGGTGGGCGGCGATGACGTCAGCCGGATGTGACCGGCCGGGCGGCCGGCTGACCGTCGGCGCCCGAACGCGACGCGCTGCGCCGCTGTCGCGCCCGGCTTGCTGGGCTCAAGCTGCCGCGCCCAGCTCGCTGGGTGCAGTGATAGAGGACCGGCAGTGCCGGAGGACGCACCGGACCGAGGCAAGCAGCGGCCGGCGGCGGGTTCCTCGAATCCGCCCTCGCAAGATACGAGCCGAGCATTCCGATCGCCTCACGCCACCCCCTCGGGCGCCGGGCCGGCACACGGAGCCGACGCCGCACCTGTCGGCAACCTCGACCCGACGGGAGGGCGCGGCGCGGCGCGGCGGGCGCCGCCGACGCGATCGATGGGGCTCCCGGCGGACCGCTCACGGCGCCCGGGATCTCAAACGAACGGCGTGAGGCGGTCGATACCGCTCTGACGCCGCCGCTTCCTGGTCGGGCCTACGACCCGGCGGACTTGAGTCGGACTGGACCTGAGATCTGAGTCCGACCTGAGACTTGGATCTGAACTGAGATCTTAGTCAGAACTGACTCTTGAGTCGGACCGAGACCTGATTTTGACCTGAGACCCGATTCGGACCCGAGACCTGAGTCGGACCTAAGACCTGAGTATGACCTGAGACCTGAGTAGGACCTGAGACCTAAGGCAGGTCTGAAATCTGAGTCTGATATGAGACCTGAGTCGGACCTGAAAACCGATTCGGACCTGAGACCTGAGTCGGACCTAAGACCTGAGTAGAACCTGAGACCTAAGTCAGGTCTGAGATCTGAGTCGGATATGAGACCTGAGTCGGACCTGAGACCCATTCACCGGAGCGGAATGTGCGCCGGATTTTGCACGGCTCAGGCCCGGCCGAGTCTGGAGCGACGTCTCGGGCGATGGCTGACGGACGATATCAGTCCTGCGATACCAGTCCCGCGGTTTGCTGGTGCGGCAATTGTTGCTTCGTGCTGGGAGCAGCGGCAGTCGGGACTAGGAGCAGTCAAGCCTGCCGTCTGTGCGTGGTGTTGCAATTAGGGGGGGGGGGGGAGGGGAGCGTACAAGATCAGCTAACAAGGCTTGTAAGAAATGAGGTGTCACATGTATTGTCCACCAGGACAGCGCAGTTGCTTAATGTACGTGCCGGTGTAGATGAATCACTGAGGTCCTTGGTGCAAGCCTGGCTTCGACGGGCTTTTCCTCGACCGACTCGAGCTCACAGCAACTGAGGATCAAACTCCCTGCCGCGGGGCAAAAGCTGCGGCAGTTCGCGCCCGTGCTAGTCGGTTCGTGGCATGGGTTGTCTGAATAAATCGACCCTTCGGCCCGGTGACCCACACTGAGGGAAAGGGCACGACCTCGCTCAGAGCCACCAAAGCGGTCCGCTGACAAGCCGTGGCCGAGAGATCGGGATGGTCCACGCGCATGCCTGTGTGCCGTTGCAGACACGGACACAAACAACGGGCAGTCAACACGGCTCTGAGACTGTGCCGAAAACGGAAATAACGCCGTTTGCGGTGCACGTTTGTGTATGTCACCGCTACGAACCAGAAAATGCTCTCGCAGACGGGACGGGGCACACATGTTTTAGGAAAAGTATCACGGTACTGATTACGTTTGTGCGGCACGCATGCTACGCCATAAAATCCGCATCGAAGAAGTATTTCCTTTTACCTATGACTGCTGTATTCAGGGCATACGTCAGCGCAGTTTCGGCGTTCCCCACGCGTAGCATACGGCAGCAGAGTGTTATGTGAGCAATGCTGGATGGAGAAACACAGTGGCTCCGTATCAATGCATGACAAGTCGCAAGTTGACAAGGGCGTGTCCGTTTTGGTGCAGAACTGAAGCTCATGTTACACTCACCCCAAATTGCCCTTTTCCACCATCAGGGGGTGATCCTGCTAACTCCGATGTCCTATGCTCCGATGTTGACCTTTTTGACAACTAGTGGCCGGCACGTCTTTGAACGACCGCAAGTGGTGCGTTTGCTTACAGCTCGCACTCACTCGGTGTTTGCAGAGTGCGGCCGGTTTCATGCAAGCGGCAAGCCTTCCTCTGACCGTTTGCCGAAGCGGATGGGCTCGCCACGCGTGGCCGGTGACTACGTCTGCCTGCTGTCCATTCCACGGGGCAGGCGTAACACGGCGTCGACGGAGCACCAAGCTGCCAGCCGTGCATTCGGTCGCACCTGCCACAACATGCTGAGCTCGGCTTCCGAGCGACCCGACGCTCGGCATAGCTTGACATGACGAGTGTGTCCGGGGTCGAACGGGACACCACCCACGCACGATACCAGGTGCGGATCACGGGATCGCCCGATAGCGAAGGGTTTTCTAGTGCCTGGCCACGTAAGCCTCCAGCCGGCAGCCCGCGCCGAAACTGGACTCGTCCGCCGTGACAGACTGGTGCGGCAAGTTGATAATCTCGTCATCAATCGCAGCCGTGCTGCGTAACGCCACCCAGGGATGACGCTCCAGCGTACGCTGGGTCTCCTGCAGGGGTACCTGATGCAGGGGTACCTAATAACCCGGGGGGGGGGGGTAGGGTAGAAACATCCAAGCTCTTCCGCGTGGCCGTAGATCACCAGGGTCCCCGCCACGGGGCGGGTAGGCTGGACAGCGGCCCAATCTGTCGTCGGAAAAGGTGGGTGGACAGATCTTTTTGCGCGCCCTGGAATTTAGATAGGGCTCCAGAAGCCCACGATTGGTCTAGTGCATACCGTCGGGAGAAATGAATAGTCAGAGGCCCAAACATGACCAACAGCGTTATTTCGTAACGATTGCGAGGAGTCCCAGCATGGAATGATCGAGTTGGTCCGGGGTGGTCCTGTCACACGAGGCCCCAGCATAGATATCAGGAGTCCCAATAACTCTTAGGCTCTTAAATGTTTGAGAGCCAAGGCACGCCACGAGGCCATGTGTCCATCGACGGCCTCAGACCCTGTGCAGCAGGTATAGGGGCCGGTGGCGCAGGGACAGGAGAGGGGGAAGGGAGCGCGTACCACCCTAGGTGCCGAGGGGCCCAAAGGGCTCCGCGAGACCGACGATCGAGGGCCCAATTTGAGGGCTTGAAGGGCCGAATGGCCGGTCGTAGATCGCATCAAAGGTCTCGGCCCTGTGGCGCGGGCCCTCAACTACCAGTTGGCTGGCCCTTCGTACTGATTGGGGCCGCCTGAGTCGATGAGGGCACCTTTGTTGGTCAGACACCGCCAGCACTCAACAGTCGGCTCCCTGTCTGTCTGGCCCGAAAGGCCAATATCCCAAGCAAGGAAAAGGCTGGCTCTCGCGACTTACAGTGGTCGGGGCCCCTGAGTCAGTGAAGGGGCTCTGTGTCGGCCATAGGCCCCGAGTGTCGGTCAGGGACCCACAATGCCTAAGAAGGGATGTTGTGTTGGCAAGGAAACCAGACGGGTCTGGCCAGGGCAGTGTCCGAGGGGGCCCAATAGGCCCCTTGGGACCGACGATCAGGGGCCCGATTGGAAAGCTGAAGGACCCGAAGGGCTGATTGGGGATCACATTTAGGATCCCGGCCCGTAGGGCTGCGACCTCAATATAAATCAGAGAGCCTTTTGCACCGACTGAAATCCCCCTGTTACAACGCCGGCACCTATTTCGGCCAGACACTACCGGCACAGAAAAATCGTTTCCGTGTCGTTCTGCGGCCTAGTGGCCCATCTCCCTAACAGGGACGAGGTCGGGCCCCCGATTTGCACTGGACGGGGCTCCTACAGCAATGAAGGCCCTGGGGCATTCACGGGCCCAGAGCATCTAACAAAGGGTGCTGTGCCGCAAACGGGCCCCGAGTCGGGACATGGACTGAACCCCGGGTGCCAGAGGGCCCCTGGCGTTGGTCGTGGCCTCTGACAATGACAGGCAACATGAGAGCTTATGATGAGGGTTCGTCATGAGGCAATGAAAGGGCCCTTTGTCAGCCAGGGCCTCCAATACTGAACAAGGCAGCCTCCATCCCGTGTCAGCCACGGGCCTGTTAGAGGGAATGTTCCGCATTTGAAGGAATTGAGGCAAGCATCAGATATGATGAAGCAAGCTCACCTTTAACTATTGGAAAAGACTACTCAAGACAGCACAGCTTCTCTGCCTATAAAATATGTTCCTCAACACATCATTGCTTGGTTACATCATCGTACCTCGCACGGCATTGATTGAAAGCCAATTGACGGCCGTTATATCTGGAAATTGTGCTCGTGAACGCCAGGTATGAATGACTCGACAACTATTTTCTCTTGGGCTTGATTGCTGCATGGCTAATGAAATGACAGATTTTGAACGACGTTCTTATGACGCCATGAATGCCTGGGCATACTTGAATAGTCTCCCCGAGATAGTCTGCACATGCTCGCGGGCGTGTAGCTCAGAAACTAGAGAGGCTTAGGTCTTAAGAAGGGCAGGGCTGTGAACTGTACGAAGTGATCGCCATGGTGGCTGTTTCAGTTCAAAACCCCCGTACAAATGTGGAACACCCCGTACAAATGTGGAACACCCCGTACAAATGTGGAACACTCCCCTTGAGTCGAACTGGAATCTTTCCTTGGAGTCTCTGAGACAATTATTTGACCACCTGCGGCAAAACGAATATTCTTGCGTCAGTGGAAACTCCTGCGCTGATCTGGGGTCAACTGCCCGGGTCACAGGGCCTCCTGCGTCAGGGGATGAACCATTGCTTGATAGATGCTTCTGTGGGCCCCCGGATCAACCAGGGAACCCCATCGTCGTGTCGCGAGAATAACAGCCGATAGCCACCCAACGCTGGAACGTCATACCCTTCAACCCTTCGCCGGAAATGACACCACGGTGTGGTGCTCACATGGGCAGCACATGTGGCCCCTAGCGTTCCACCCACAGTTGCCCGGAAAAGGTAAGGGACCTCGTAGTTTTGATTAGAGTGAATCGAATCGATGTCGAAAATGGAGAAAAGGCCAGCCCACGAACCTCCACCTGATGGTAAAATCGACTTGCATTACAGATCCTGGACGGTTTTCAGTCTGCGCGCAAGCAGCGTTACGAGCAAGGCCGGTGGTACAATTTCCGTTAGACCAAACGGCGCTGTCCGCTGCACACAACACCAGGTGGCGGGCGCCGGGTGCGCGAGAATGGCTGTCGTGAAGCAAGGCTTTCAACCTCTGTTTTAGATCGATTCGTAGTGTTGAAAAAATAATGCTGCTGTTACTGAGGCGTGTGTTTCAGCGTTGGAATTTCGAGGTTGTCCTCTGAACAGATAACAGTTACAGCCACATGAAAAATAGAGCTTCTGCCCACACTCTTCCAGTTCCACTTACACGTAAGTCGTTGCGTGCATTGGCGAGGAACGTTATGAATGTAGATTAGGTAGTACTGATAGCCCTATTCCTCGTAGAATAAGTAGAATGATGGAAAGATAGATGGAATGATATTTTGGCTTATCGAAACGAATATCACTAGTCCACTAATATTAGTTTCGGTAAAGACATGCAGCCGAAATTTAAATCCATCTATCTTTCCATACCCCTGATTATTATATGACTAATCGTACGGTAAGAATTCCACTATCAGCTTCAAGCATTGGTGCGCGATGCTGTAAATGCTAATCCGGTCCTGTTATCGATCTAAAAATCTCACAAGTAAAATGTCCATCAAGACCGCCTTCTGTACGTACAAGTTAATGCCCTGCAGCGTTAAAAGGTACTAATTTCAGATCTGTCATCATTTTGGTGCAGCCGTTGGCCGCCGCCTAGTTTCAGCCGCGCAGCTTACACACCGTGCCGCCTATGGAGACTGCAACGACGGACGTTGGGGTTCGTTTCAAGATCCGCGAGTGCGCGTGTTCAAAGATACGTTGCGTGATTTTTCAGTCGTCGATTCTGACTGAAGGCTCAACATCTCCAAGCGAATTTTGTTTGGCTTACCTAATACAATGTTGGATAATATAATGTTGGACCGCATTTCGATCCACAGTCAAAGGTTTACGGAGTCCCAATATGTCTGCGGAGCCCCGAACAAAGTCTGATACAACCTCTGAGTGCTGTTGGTTTAAAAAGAGTCAACCTAACCGTTGCAGAATAATCAGCGCCGGTGTTTGCAAAGGTGCATTCTACGGTGGCTTCTCTGGCTTCTGCTCCACTAAAATTTCAGTTTAAAATAGAAGTAACACGAAAGCATTGGTGTTCCCTGATTCAAGTGGGCCAAATCCGATTGCTTTTGGGAGTAAGAACTTCTCACCATCTGGGGGCTCCTTGTCATCCTCGTGCCCCTCTCCCCTTACCAGGGCTCTGGATGCGCCCCTGACAGGGGCGCAGTTTCGCAAAATGAGTTGGCGAGACTGAGCAGCGACAAATGGCGAAGCCTTCCTTCCACATACGCCAACAACCTGTCCTTTCCCGGGTTTTGCCCACTTTCCTTTCAAAGTGTGTGTGTAGGGAAGGGGGGCGGCTCCAGCCCCTTCCCCACAGCAACTGAATATTGGACAGCATTACTGAATAGATAACCTAGCCACACAGACATACAGATGTGCTGGATGGCCTCAGGCCGTCGTTCGACAGGAGGCCCCTGTTTCCATTAGGAAAGGTCCTGTTTCTATCAGGAAAGATCCTGCTGATCCCAGGGTGCTGAGATACTCTCATGTAGTAGACTTGTGGGTTGGTTGAGGTCCGTAGCACTGCGCTTATCGTTACAGGTGAGATCATGATGAAGTGAGGTCATGATGAAGTGGTGATGAGTGCCCCTCCGGACTGAGAGCAGGCCCCTTGTATGACTGAGAACAGGCCTCCGTTGCGACCGCCACGAGGATATCTCTGGCACCACGCGACAGCTGATTATCGCATGATGTCGTAACGGTGACCGGACGCAACTCGTGTCATAACGTGCAGCTTGCGCTGTACAGCAAACCACCATGATCGATCAAACCGATGACATGGCGAGCAACATTGACCACCAAGCAACTCGCCGACATGACCACCATATCAGGCATGAAAACGACATCACTCGACTCGAATTCGCTCTAAAGATAGCAAACATATCTGCAGCAGAAGTGCATGCCTCTCAACAAGCTCGATATTCAGCCATATCCGCCGTCGATCCGCAGGTATCTGAAACTGACGATGTTTCGCCGTTGGTGATGATCGGCACGCGTTTGTGAAGGGCGCGACACTCGATGGATGTCTGTGACCACACATCGCGTCTGAGTTCAGTGCTCCCATTTTGTGTTACGGTACTGACATGCCATTACGAAAGTTCTCCATTAGTGAGTATACGCTAAAGTATGTGTTGTATGGTGAATATTATACGTCAGGTAATATATGAAATCAATAGGTTTTGTGCAAGCTGAAATTGCTTGGTATGCTAGCGGATGGACCGTACAAAGATCGGTTTGTCTCTGGAAGTACGCTTGGTGCATAGTTCGTCGAATATTCACAAGACATTCGTCCTCTTTTGACCCGTTTTCTCTGCTTACGGTACCCTGGCTTATAATCCTGCTTACATACTCTGGTTCCTGTACTTTGCCCTCCCACAAAAAAATGAGTGCACTTAAGGAATTCACATGGATTTGCGCAGGAAGTGGCAAACGCGCAGTTAGATGGTGGTGTGTTTATAGCTTACCTTGGATGTTATTTACTCACTGACCTTTGTTTGCAAGGGACCATCGCCATTTGTGGCAGGACCTTGTTTTTCACAGTCACTGAGGTGATGGAATAGCCGTAAAATGTCTCAGGGTTCTCCTTTGCTCGCTGTAATTTATTCGTTTTTCATTTCTAATTACAAGTTTGACAGGCAGAAAGAAGCCCTGGGTACAGGCATGCTTTTTGGTCTAACGTTCGCAACCATTGCTATGTGTTATTATGAAATGCTCTGGCTTTGATCCTTTTCGGATGCATTCTCTCCGTTCTTTTTAGGTACGAATGATGACGATTGCTTTCTTCTTTTTAAGAACAGATATCACGCTGCTTTATTCTTTGATCTTTTAACAGCAAGCATCCAAACATCGGATTTACGACAGAGGGAGAATCAGATGGCCAAATTTCCATGTTGGACGATCTCGTCCTCATGTAAGGTGGTCGTCTTCGCTCTTCGGTGTAAAGGAAGCCTACGTGCACCGGGCTGGACACGAGGTTTTTCGGATTTTTTTCCAGAATCCCTCGAAGCTAGGACCATATGGACGGCCGTCTTTGGAGCATGCCGTCTCAGCTCTACTTGTCACTCCTTTCATGCTGAAATGAAATGTTTTTAGAGGCATTCACGGGGCAATGGTTTCCCTTAGGGTTCATCCACTTATTGATTAGGAGGTTCCTTGATTCTCCATATCTTTCTTAGTCCAGGCCTTTGAACGCTCCGAAACTAAAAAAAACAAAAACAAAAAAACATTTTGCTCTACCGTGCTTTGACCTAAACTCTGAAAGCTTCAAAAGTGAGTTGATCAGCGTCCTATCAAAATTCGATCTATTTTTAGACCCTAGGATTATTTTGGTTAATCCCCTCTCAGAGGTTCTTTCTTCAAGCATAAGCATTGACTGCCTAAATGCTGCCAGTCGACTGTTGTATTCGAGTTTTGTTGTAGTTCTTGTGAGGCATCTCACGTAGGTTCCACACTTTGGAGCCTACACAGTCGCATACTGCAGCACTGTTATGGTATCAGCAACAGCATCGCAATGGTAAATCAATCCGGATGAGAAGTTTTTTGTTTTGCAAATCTGGCTTCTCGCTCATACGATAACATCCTTCTCCATGTGGCACTCCAGTCTTGACTTCCAATTTAATAAATCAGGCAGGGCATGTGCTGCGCTTAATTTAAGAACCTTAGAGCCTTTACAATTTTTAGAAAACGTCCAGCACTAAATTACACGACTTCGTCACATCAATTGCAACTTGTGATTAAGCGAAATATGTCTGCAGATTTGGCCCTGGTCTGGTCTACATTGCGCGCGACTGTGTGATATTTTCATTACGTCTGTGTCGTTTGCGAGTGTTAACCATCATGGCATACGCTGTACCAGCGTGTTTCTTGCCTGACGATGCAGCCGTTGTTAGCTGTGAAACGCGTCACGAGTTAATATAACAAGCATACGAGCACACGCTCGTCTGGGGGTGGGGGTGGGGGTGGGTCAGTTTGATCCCCCGAAGGCTTTCCCAGAATGGTTTCCAGACGACGCGGCGTAGCCGCACCAAATTTTGCACAGCTGTAGACAGTTTAACAGCGGATCGTCTGGCCTCACAATTTAGATGTACCTTGTAAAGTTGCTGGTCTATGGCAGGTCAAAGTCAAGCCACGGTTTCAGCAAATGCAATTTCTAGGGAATCACTCAGTCTGTTCCAACAACGGAGTGTTAGACGAAGCTAAACCTTTCTGAGATACTTTCTTACGCAACACAACACTTCAATGACAAAATTAAATTGAACTAGGGTCATGTATGATGGTCAAATCAAGGTCAAAACCAACCTATTTTAATACTCTAGGGGTTAGTGTATGAAGTAGCTTTTAGTGCTCATTTTGGATTTATTGATAACAAGAACCGCATTATACACCTTCCATGTACCTTTTAAATGTCAGAATAGGTTACTGACCTGAAGCAACCCCTGTAAGCATTTTGTTTTTAGGAACATACTGCCTAGCGCGATCTTTGTTGCTTATTCAAATGCAAAGCTCAAAGCAGTCTTATATGATTTTGCTCTCCATGACCTTCAAAAGGTCAAACAAGGTCGCTTACCTTAAATGAGCATGTGATCCTTTGCTTAGTAGGTTCTAGAGGCTCCCTGGAGTCTAGCCTGGAATTGAACCTTTTTGACCTTATTTACCCCGAAGTTCACATCCCAGTAACCTGAAACTTTGACCTAAGTGAGTTCACGTACAGTCCAACACACCCTCTGAATGTGGTGTCTCGAGGTCCCTTGGTTCCTGAGATCTCAGGGGGGGGGGGGAGCAAATTGATCCCCCCACCCGAGCGAAGAGTATACGACCGGCCACCCGGGCGCGTGTTAAAAATGTATGTAGTCTCTAAAATTACCAAATCAAGCGGTGAGTGTCCAACAAGCGACATGTCCTGTCCAAGATACTCAAATTGGAGGCAAAAACTGGGATGTTACATACAAATGAATGATTTCGTATTAAGGAGTCAGGATTTGCAAGAAATCTTTCCGTCCGGGTAGATTTACCCGAATGTTACTGAATGCGACGGTGCGCATTCCAAAGGGCGGATTCTGGGTAGGATGTTCGACACTACGCACAACAAAACTCGTATACAACGGTCGCTTGGCGGTATTTGGGTAGTCATCCTTAAGTTTGAAGAAGGAACCTACGGAGAATGGTTCACCAGAACGATCCTGAGATCTAAAAAATGGATAGAATTTTAATAGGAGGCTGACCAACTCACGTTTGAGGCTTTCGGGGTCTGAGTCAAAGTACCGCAAAACAAAATACTCTTTGAGTTACGTAGCATCAAAGGGCCTTAGCAAGGAAAGATGCCAGGAATTGAGGAACCTACGAATAAATACACCTATGATAATCGAGTAGAAGCCGTTGTTCCAGAAATACGTTTTTAAATACCCAAACGGTATAGAAACAGTGGATGGCTTTACACCGAAATCAGCGCTGCCACCACGCACAGCTATGTTCCTAGACGGCTGCGGTATTGGCGTGGTTATCAACGCAAAACTAGACGTGGTCCGTACATACATACATGCATACACACATGCATACATACATGCATACATACATGCACAGACACACACACACACACACACACACACACACACACACACGCACACACACATATATATATATATATATATATATATATATATATATATATTCTACAAGTTTTGCTATACGCAAAGGTACATATACAGTTCATTGGCTTCTTGTGCGATTATTCAATTGCTCGAATTGAATCCTTCGTTGTTTTCGGCAAGTCACAAATCAACTCGCCTATCGTCACATGACTTGCCGTCATTGCGTCACACAGAAATGCGTGACTCAACTTGTCTGTTTAAGTCATGCATTCTGTCTCTGATGAGGATAACTTCAAGAGCTTGCAGACTTCTTTTGTTCATGATTTTAGAATCAGTGTGTTTTCAGTCAAGTCACGGCGTAGGAGTTTTTGGATGCGGGTTTTGCGCATGTGTTGGTCTGACGCTCCCTCCTGCGGGTGCAGTCATGCGTCGTGGTAGGGATGTTATGGTCATTTCAATACAGGTAGAGTTGCGCAGCGGGCAGTCTCCGTAAGGATATCTAATACATACACTGTATTGTTGCGCTTTAGCTGGTTTTGGTTCGCTGTCAAGTTGTTTTTCATCATAAGGCTGATAGTTGTTCTGCTCTGATAATGCGTGGCCAGTATTATTTCAGTGTTTTCGTGAGTCGGTGTGATATTTATCTAGATGATGTTCCGTAAAACTTTTTCATCCACCTTATATGCCGGGAAAATTGGATTTCGATAAAAAGTTGATGAATTCGTTCCTTGTCGAATGGTTTTTGGTTTCCTCGATTCAAGGTGGACTCAATCTCTTCGCCAATTGCTCTGCCATTATTAACGAGTAATTGCTTACATCGTTCAAGTTCGTGGTGCGTGGTGGACCAGTTGGAGCAATATTTTAGGGCACGTCGTATTAACGAACGGATGACGGCCGGGCGGTAATGCTCCGGGCATTTGCTATCCGTGTTCATACATTTTCCAGCATCGGTGGGTTTACGGTGCACTTTTGTGACCAAAGATCCGTTGCTCGCATCCAAATCGATGTCAAGAAAAGGTAAATGAATGTCGACACTCAGATCAGTTGCAAATCGTGATAACGATTGCCGCTGCATGCTGGCCTGCAGTTGATGGAGGTGGGCCTGGTCTCTGATGTCAACAAATGTGTCAACATATCTACAGCGTAAATACGGCTAATGGTTCAGGTTTTTGAAGACATAATTCTCCAGCCAGCACGTGCACATAGTTGCAAACGGGCATGCGAGCAGTGATTCTATTGCGACACCATCTACTTGGCAGTAGAGCAATGACAATGGCAAATGACCCAACCCACCCCGACAGTGCCAAAAAAAGTTTTTCTCCCCAGTTTTGGCCCACTTTTGGCCTAAAGATGGAGGGCTGGAACCTGGGGAATGAGGCTGGCCAATTGAAAAGGAAGCTACACTCCAGCCTTACGGTACTAATAAAGCGCTCTGTAAACGTGATGCAAGCGGCTCAACAAACCCCTTCAAATTCGACATGCAGTGTAAGGCTCGACTTCGCATGCATCCATTGCCGTCCGTCCTCAGCGCTGCCGTAGCATCTGCGCCTGAGGGGGGGGGGGACTGGGGCGCCGAAAAAAACTGGTGATCCGCATCTGTCCAGGCGAACATCGTACATGTCGCCTTCGAACAGCGGCATGTTACAATGCGGCGAACTTCGATCGAAGATGTGGCTGCTGTCCCGTCAGTCGCGCCTGATCTAGTCTCCCGACCTCCCACCTCTGCACAGTTCAACGCCGGAAGTTCCAGACCTCCAGCGCACAATTTCGCCACGGTAGCGGCGCGACCGGACCTCTGGTTTTGGCGCGCTGCAGCGCACGAGACAGGTACCGGCTCGCAACGCGCGTCCCGACGCCACCGGCAGCGCGCCTCCTGATTGGCTGGCGGCCCGACCACGTGACATCGGGCGAGTTTCCGCCACCTAGAACCGTCTGACTGCGCTCGGACGCAGTCGGGAGGGGCCGGCGGGAGAGGGCGTGGTGCGGGGCGCGCGAGCCGGGGTCTCGTGCGCGCCTCGCAGTTCATGCGGCGTGCTGTGACGATTGGGGCGGCTGTTTGGCGTATGGCACTGGCGATTTGGAGAGCGCCTGATATCGCCGCTGCTTAGGAACACAAATGTAAGTGGTAACAGCACCGACCTCGGTGCCGGTGTAGCGGTGTGCGTCGCTCTAATCCTTGATATAAGCGACGGCTCGGCGGTTCGTTGGGGGTCTTTCTACGTACAGATCGCGGTCTGCGACGGTCACGGGTCACTCCAGCTCGTGATCCTCTGCCGCATTCGTGCATCTGTGTCGTGTATGTAGTGTTGCGATACGCAGTCGCAGTGGGAGCGGTCATCGGGGCGGTCAAGGTCTTTGGACAAAAGGTTATATTGTCTGTTGCGCTTTCCCACGATTATACGCCCTGGCTAATAGCAGTACGGTACAAAACGGAGGGGAGCTACATGGTGACTGCGTCGCCTGACGTGTTTTCTCGCCGCTTGCAGTTGGGGGAAATCGTTCGCACCCACTTACCAGACAACCGTATTCAGTGCCGGGTGGACAGACTTCGAGGATCAAAATGTGCGCGCTCCACTGCCCTGCGGTCTAAAACGTACCACTTAAGTCCACACGGCCGCTCCCGTTGGGGAAGCGGGCACCCCTCTCCCACCTGCCGCCCCCCCCCCCCACGTCGCGCCGTCGCGGGTGGAGGGGGGGGGGGGGGGGGGGTAAAACCGCACCGTGACGCTTACGGCGCGGCGGGCCGGGGGCGTTGGCCCCTACCTGTGTGACGGGACGCGTGACACCGGCGCCGTCTCGCGCTACACTGGCTGACGGCCGACCCGACGGTGATCCATTGGGCCACGCCGCGGGCGGCAGAAGCGGAGGATGGTCCGCCGTGGAGGAGCCGCCTCAAGCCTCCGGGCATCGCTGGCCCGGTCCCAGTACAGCGGCGCTGAATCAGCCCCGCCGTTACTGCGGCGGGCGGATCCAAGTTGACGGCTGTTTGAACCCATGCCCTGCGGTTGCCGCCGCAGTTTGCTCACAGCTGTACGCGACCACACCCTGGGCTTGAGCGGCGTGTTCACTCTCAGAGCGGGTGGCGGTCTGGTTTCTCAGCTCCTCACCCCGTTCAGCTGGGCGTGCACGCCCACTTTCCCGCCACTGTGCCGGCCCACGTCGCTTGCGGCGCCGGCACTTTCGCCCGCGCTTCTTCCCGCGAGGTCGCCCCCCCCCCTCCCGTCATTGGGCCCTGCCTGTCAGGCGTGCCCCCCCCCCCCCCGCCATCTTCCCCGGGTCTCGGGTGACCCCTGGCGACCTCTGCAGGGGGCGGGGAAGGCAGGTGGTGGGGCCGAACGCCGTGCCGTCGGCCGGTGTTCGGTCGGGGCTCGGCCCCGCTGAACCAACGATGTGCTGTTTGGGTTGGCAATGGGCGCTCGGTGGTGGGTGTGATTGCAGCGAGGTTCTTGTCGATAGTGATGCCGCCGCTGCAGCAGGTCTTGCCGGCCGCCTCCATCGTGGTCTCCCTCACAAACACAACACACACTATTTGTTGACATGTAATAAATGGGGTTTATTAATGCGGCTGAGTGGTCGGCTCATTCTCGCCGTTGTTCACGTTGACTTGTGTTCCAAGACTGACGTCAGGTGACTAACGTGGCAACATGCCCTGGTTCAGAATGTGTGCCTGGATGGGCCCACGGTCACGCAGTGTCTTATCACGGGACGAAGGCAACAGTAATCGCACACACGCCCGGCCGTGGGGCGCCGCGAGCGCCGCGCCCCTCTTATTTGTGACGGGCGGGCCGGCGGTTCCCGTGTCCGCTAAAACTCCGGCGGTTTTTGCCGTCGTTTCGGCGATCCGTGGGCGGAGCAGATGCACTGCGACAGGCCAGGGCTGCAATGCTGCTTCAACACGGTAATGTTCGGGTTCCGGCGAGCCGTTGGTGCAACAGGTGTACGGGGACAGGCTAGGGTTGATCGATCCGTTGGTGCAACAGGTGTACCTTGGCAGACGAGGGTTGTAATGGTGCTTCGACACCGGAATGGTGCGGACTAACTGTAACGTGGTGATACACTTAGAAAGTGTCGGGACATTTACCGGGTTACAGGTTGTTTTGATAAAGATGGTAAGCAGGATATAATTAAGACCCTACCAGAGAAAGATTGAACGGGATGAGAAAGACGTTCCTGGATGCAGGTGGTACATGATAAAAGTCGTGCGTAATAAAGGTACTTCATGATGCCGTTTTTCATGATAAAGGGCAGAAGCGCAGTTTGGCGGAAGGATTGTGGCGGGGGAGGGGGGGGGGGGGGGGGAGGGGACGGGGCTGAACGTTGGGAAATACCTCGACCTACCACCGACATACGCCAACAAACGGGTTTCTCTTGGGATTTGGCCACCCTTCTCAAAGTTGGGCTAAAGCAGTTTGTGCGGGTCTTGCGGATAATGGCTATGTGGACGCATTAGTATTTCAGTTAGGACTTGAAACTTAACTGTTGTCGCAGGCGGCACTGGTGGGAATGCACCAATAGCGAAGCTTCGGACGTGGTCATTAGGCACCGCATTGTTGACTTCTCAATGCGGATAGAGACCGTACTGGCCGGGTAATACCCACAAAGTCCGCCCATTAATGGTCCGTAATCCAAGATCGATGGCTTCTCGTGCGCAGTTTCACAGAATCGGTGCGGAACAAGGCCCTCGCATTTGGCTACGGGGTACACAATTAAATGGTGGGAAGGGTACGATCATTGGCAATCTGATGTGCATCAGCAAGAAGTGCCGCCGCCACCGCCACCGTTTTTAGGACTCGCGCCTTTCATGGCTCGGTACGTTTCTTGCCTCCATTCCGCCATCCCTCTCCCTTTTTTTTGGCGGGGGACTTTATTTCAGCATGTAATTGCACTTGTAACTGATGGTCTTTACCCAGTAGAACTTCCTTGCGAACGTTGCGCATGATCTTTCGCTCACCGTCCGGTGCGATATATATATATATATATATATATATATATATATATATATATATAGCGATATAGCCATGCATGTACGTACATTTATTCATACATAGCGATGTAATTTGTATATTGCAATATCCCTGTCTTTGACGATCTTTCTCCCAACTATCTAACCCACTCAACCTGTTGCGTTCAATCGCTTGTATACGATATCATTTGATTTTTCGCAGTTTGATATTTACAAGCGGGTGGCAAATAGAGTGATACGGTAAACATGGAAGAGATGCGGTAAATTACTACGTGTTGCGTCTGTGGCTCCAAAATGAATTTTGAGTGCCGGCAATCCCGGTAACGAGGTCGGTCAGTTCCGGACGGGCGTGGCGTCTCGCAGACGTGACGTCTCTTGCTCTGGCACGTGATGAGATCCTGCATGCTGGCTCCTGGTCAAACCAACAGTCCGCCCACGATTTCATTCTGGCATTTCGGATGTGACCCGCGCCGCCCAGAAAGCCGTCTCGTTCGGATTCAAACATCCGCTGTCCGATGCAAACAGACGGAGTTTCCGGTAGTGTCGCTGTTGACAGGCTGGGATGTGGTCGGGGACGTGTCAATGGATGCTGCTCCCATCCACTTCGGATGTCGTGTCTGGCATCATTCCTTATAACGATTGGGCGTCGTTCTCTGTCGATCGAGGATGTTGCTTCCAGTCTTCTGCGTGCCACGCGATAAATACACGTCGACGCCATCTTCAAGCGCAGGACTGCGTCCAGTCCAGTTTAGTCTGTTCAGTTGGATTCAGCCTGCGTCGATCGCGATCGGTTGAGCATCACACGTGATCATGTAAGGTTGGTTTAGTCTTGCTTGGTTCAAATGCGGATCGCTGGCTTCACCGGTCTGGTGCGGTTCAGCATCACAGCAGTTGTCATTTGATTTGAGTTTTGTTCGGCTCAGTTCAGTTCCGTTCGCGGTAGGGAACACGCCCGTCTGCATTGGGCGCTTCCAGCGGTCACTGGGACAAATGACCAGTGCACTGCCCCGTCCCCGCGTCTGTTGGAGAGCTCAACTGAACCAGACGCCAGCCGGGACAGCCCCTGGCCGCCCGAACACATGGCGACAGGCCGGCCACTTCGGGGCGGGACTGAACCAGACACCAGCCGGGACAGCCCCTGGCCCGAACACATGGCGACAGGCCAGTCACCTCGGGGCGGAACTGAACCAGACACCAGCCGGGACAGCCCTGGCCCGAACACATGGCGACAGGCCGGCCACTTCGGGGCGGGACTGAACCAGACACCAGCCGGGACAGCCCCTGGCCCGAACACATGGCGACAGGCCGGCCACTTCGGGGCGGAACTGAACCAGACACCAGCCGGGACAGCCCCTGGCCCGAACACATGGCGACAGGCCGGCCACCTCGGGGCGGGACTAAACCAGACGCCAGCAGGCAGGGGCCGAGAGAGGAGAAAGCAGTCATCTCGCAGGAAAAAAAGAAAAATTAGTAGATAATTACTGACATTCTAGTGCTCTTACACATTATCTTTAGCAAGAAGGCCGCACTCTCATTGCAAGACAGTTTTTCAATGCAGAACCATCTGGTTGTATCGCTGACTGCGAAATGGAGCTGCGCACAAGTAGCGAATCATTTCCCGCGAGTGATAATATGCTGCGATCGATTTCGTGGTGTTTGCATCTGATGCATAGTGCAGACGTTTGACGTTCGCGTTGAATGCAAACACACCAGCTCCCTTCAGATCTCTCCGTCTGGAGCGAGAGAGCGAGGGTCTGCGCAGTAATGGCTCCGCAGCGACGCGTCCCCGTGTCCCCTCTGCGCCACTGACCCGCGCCTCTTGTTTCCAGAGGTCCGGCCTCACCTGACCGCCATGGCGGACGCGGTGTACCCGGGCAGTCTGTTCTTTTCCGGACTGGCGGCGTGGGCCGGCATGCCAGTGGATCAGGTAGGTGCGGTGTCCCGGCCGCCGCGGACCCCACGGTTCACTCCGAGACGGGACGGTGTCCCGGCCGCCGCAGGCCCCCGGCTCACTCTGCGACGGGACGGTGTCCCGGCCACCCGCAGGCCCCCGACCACTCTGCGACGGGACGGTGTCCCGGCCCGCCGCAGGCCCCGGGCCCAACTCTGCGACGGGGCGGTGTCCCTGCCGCCGCAGGCCCCGCCCACTCTGCGACGGGACGGCGACACACAGCCGTGATGCTTCGCGTCTTCTTGGGGGGGGGGGGGAGGGGGGGGGGGGAGGATCGACCGCCGGGGGGATGGTGTTCCTGCCCTGGGGGGGGGGGGGGGGACCGGTTTACAAGTGGTGGAGAGCTGTCATGTGTCATGTCATTGGGGCTTTACGACGCACTCAGCTGCTGAGGCTATATGGCGTCGCCTGCCTCTCACCCTGGCAGAAGGGGTGGGCACCGCGGGGAATCGAACCCCGTACCTCTCGTTTCCCAGACGCGCAGTGGTTAACGCAGACGCCTTAATCATTACACTACCGGTACTCCACAAGTGGTGGAGAGCAACTGTGTGACCAGTTATAAGAAAGCTTCGGATGAACATGTCAAATCTGAAGTAAGCGTCTCCAAGACGTGATGAATTGTCAAAAGATAGTCGGCAATTTGGGGACTAATCTGCAATATTGAATAGGCGTGAGTCTCGACTCATGGAGCCTAAATCTCAAATAACTGCAAATCTTAATAAAGTTCGCGTTTGGAACCGATGTGGGTTTCGAGATTGTCTTAATCCCGAATGCGTCTGAGCCACGAATAAGCCCCGATTAATTAAAAATAAGTCTGAGCCCTGGTTGAACATTCATCTCAAATAAGTTGTAGTGCTGGATGAGTCCGAGCGTCAATCTGGTGCCCAAATACTCCCCCGAGCCGCGACTAGGTCCAAGTTTCCAAAAAACTCGGCGGTGGCGGTCTCATTTTTTCAGAGCTATGCATGTTGAGTTAGTAGTGAGCTTGAATACGGATGCTTTTGGTAAAGCCTGGGCCTCGAATAAGCTACAGTCTCGCAAGTCGGGAGTCTGGGGTCCACTTCTTCAGTAGTTCTTAGTCCTGGTACACCTTGGTCCCTTAGCCCCAAGTACGCAACAGGAACTCTAACACCAGTTCTGAATAAAGTAAAGTCTTGAATGCTGACGGTTCGGAATATGCCTGAGCGCAGAATAAGTGAGGGTCTTGGGGAGCATGATGTTTCTGTGTTCGCAAGTTTAGTTTGTTTAGTCCCATCTAACCACGTTTTTTTAGATGAGTAAAAACAATGCTGTTGGACAGTCAATGATAACAGGAGTCACGACACGTGTAATGTGCCTGAGATCCCTCTGATTACGCAAGGAACATCTGCAGTATATCTAAATCTGTGACAGCGCGTGTTGTATTTAAAACGCAGTGCTCCAGCCCAAGTGTACAGCTTGATTTATCACTCAAAATTCTGCTCTGGTAGACGTGGTGTGGGACCACAAGTCAGTGAATGGGAAAGACAATAGGTTGTGAAGTAATTACCTTGATATAAGAAGTGTTTGATGAAAGGTTACGACCCAAACAATGCCATTTTTACAGGCCACTGTCTTAGGCAAAGCCCCAGTTTGGTAAAAGTGGAGGGCGTCTCCACATATTTTCCGCAGGCGGTGGTTTGACGAACGCTGACCACGCCACGAGTCGGATGTGGTGGTCCCCAAAACATTCAGTGACTACGAAACATGCGCCGTACGAAAAGATCATTATATACGTTGATAACGTCCCATCTCTTGATGTCGACTTACCACTGAACATCCTTGAGCTCAAAAGAAGTGTAGGAAAAATTGGTGGTAGGAAGTGACTGGTAGCAAGTGACTGACAAACGAGTGTGAAAACCCTGACAAACGAGTCCGAAAACCCTGATAAACGAGTCTGAAAACCCCTCCAGCAGTCTGACAACCCTGAAAAACGAGTCTGAAAACCCCTCAAGAAATGAATTGTCCTAATTTGATCCTGCCGGCTAAAATCCGACCGTTGAAATCAAATCAAGCCGAAATGCAATGAAATGAAGCCCTCACAGATCGTCAAGATTCTGGGTGTCACCATCAATTCGTCCTTCCATGGGAAGGGCACATCTCCATCATCGTACGTCGCTGCTACGACATCACTGGACTCACTAGGATACGACATCGTCTTCTTAAAGAAACTAAACTCCTGATCCGGGCACTTGTATTTCCCATGTGCGATACTGTTTGTCGGTTGGGGGAGCTGTAACGTGACTCAGATGCGACGAGTTCAAATGGTTTTGAACGTTGACGCCCGAATCACATGAAATACCACGAACCGTGGCCGAGTGACACTCGCGCCGCGCGAAATAAGGTGGCGCAAAATTGACGACCTTATGCGTGTACGCGATATTGCAGTCACGCGTAATATCTTCCTTTGGTTAATTTTAAAATATAACAAGTTAAAAATAGACATTTTATGCATTTTTTTTATTTATTCTTTTTATATATGTTATTATATATATATTTTTTATTTTATTTTTTATTTTATTATATTATTATTATATATATATATATATATATATATATATATATATATATATTATTATTCTTATTATATATATTTTTTATTTATTATTATATTATATAAATTACATCATTTAGACATTTATGCATTATGCAAAGTTGTATTTATATGTATAAGATATGTAAAATATACATAGTGTTTAATATATATATATATATATATATATATATATATATATATATATATATATATATATATATATGTAATAAAAACTTATTCGTGATATCTTTTCGTAATATCTTTACAGCTATCCAGGCGCTGGAGATGCTGTGGGAGTGCATACTGTGTGTGCAGTCCGCCGCTCCGACGTGTCCACTCGTGCCAGTCGAGCAGTGGCCGTCGAGCTGCTGCAGCTGCCGCGTGTCAGGACTGAGTTTTAGCACCGGTCGTACATGGTTCGCGCATCTAGTGGATGGAGCTCACTGCCAGCTGACATGCGTCAGCGGTCGCGAACAACGCAGCCTTTAGGACACTCGTTGGCCTCGGTCCTGTTCGTCAGACGGGACTTTGAGCGACGTTATGTGCCATACAGCGTTATGACACGGGGCGACACCAAGCATACACACGTTACAATGAAAAGTCAGCAGCCGACATCTAGCATAAATGCCTCCTCCAGCGTCCGCGCACGATACTGCATGCGGCCCGTGGCGTGTGGCCCACGCTTGTCACTGGAACACCGCTCCGTCTCACTCACCACGTGTGTCGCTCGTGCGGCCCGTGGCGTGTAGTCCAGCTTGTCACTGGAACACCGATCCTTCTCACTCACCACGTATTGTTGCGTGAGTCGCTCGTGCGGCCCGTGGCGTGTGGCCCAGCTTGTCACTGGAACGCCACACCGTCTCATTCAGCACGTGTTGTTGCGCGAGTCGCTCGTGCGGCCCCGTGGCGTGTGGCCCACGCTTGTTACTGGAACACCGCCCCGTCTCACTCACCACGTGTTGTTGCGCGAGTCCCTCATGTGGCCCGTGGCGTGTGGCCCACGCTTGTCGCTGGAACACCACACCGTCTCACTCACCACGTGTTGTTGCGCGAGTCGCTCGTGCGGCCCCGCGGCGTGTGGCCCACGCTTGTCGCTGGAACACCACACCGTCTCACTCACCACGTGTTGTTGCGCGAGTCGCTCATGTGGCCCGTGGCGTGTGGCCCACGCTTGTCGTTGGAACACCACACCGTCTCACTCACCACGTGTTGTTGCGCGAGTCGCTCATACGACCGCCAGCTCGGCGCCGGATCAGTTATGGTTGGCTGGCTCCGCAAGCCGAGCGATCGCCACCAGCTCGGAGTGCTGCCTCCTCCTTACGACGCGCCTCAGCGGCCGCCTGGAGTCGGTAATCGGAGACCGCGGTGACGCGCGCGGTGATCCCCTCGACTCCGGAGCTGGGCAGAGGACCAGGGCGGAGCTGCGTCGCCAGTCCTTACGACGCGCCTCAGTGGCCGCCTGGAGTCCGTAATCGAACGTCGTGGTGACCCATTCGTCTCCGGAGCTGGGCAGGGGGCCAGGACACTAGTCCCTGGACAGGCCCGCTCTCGTCTGCCACCTGCCGTCGCTGGGAGGACTTCCCTCGACGCGCCGCTGGGCTGGACCAAACCGCGCGGACTTTTCACTTCGTTATCACCGACATCCTCACAAGCGCATGTGTTTTTCGCGATGGTTCGGCTCTAGCCCCCGAAGTCGTAAACTGTTAGGAATACGTCGATCTCGTCCGTTGGATTGCCAGGCCCAGATCCGCGGGCCAACCAATTTCCAAGCAATGGGCTCGTGAGATTGGTGCGGAAACCCTACGCCGGTGGGTCTCTGTCCGCTAAATTCCCTTGTGAGGTGGGCCTCTCAACGCACTGATCGAACCCATTGGTATGGGTCCCCGAGGTGTTCGGTTCCATTAGTCATGCTTGAGCGCCGTGTTCATGATGGCAGTACATCACTCTTCTGTTTGTTATCGTCTGGTTCATTCCACAACGCACAAGGCATTTCATGGTTGATTTAAGAGAAGTGGAAGATCCTTGTGACATTCTGGATGCTATTGTGTGAAACAACCTGCTTGATACTGTAGTGCTTGGTATAACAAATGATGTCTCGGCCCATCTGCATCGTTCTGGACACGTGCTTAGTAAGACATCGTTGCAAATCACGCGTTATCCCCGCGTTGCGCCCCTTTTCTGTGTACCCTGAAGTGGTGTGCAACGCTTGTATCGTCACGCTCGCTTTGAGGGGCCACGAAATATCCCCGCTGCAGCATCCAGCATTGATGACGCCGCAATCATCCACAACGTTCTTATGTCGCCAATATCGCATGCTTGGCCATGATCGAGTGCAGACCCATGGGGCCCGTCCCGTTGCTGAGCAGCGGTTGGAGATGATTCGGTGCCGGTGGTCGCGACGGCATGCTGCGGCAAGATAGACACGTCCTGTGTGTCAGCTCCGAGGCGGGCGAGCCTCCCGCCGTCCGGATCTCGTGACCCCCGGTCATCACCGCGTGCGCCCGGGAGCGGCTGGCCGCACGTCCGCGTGGGCAGCCGGTGTCAGTGAGAGGTGCACTGCGCGCGACATACCAGGCACGTGGTGACAAATCATTGCTGGACTCTGTCATGCTTGTTAGCAGCCTTCCGACGAAGATGGCCGCATGCATTGTCCGAATAACTCTGTCGTAGGAGCACCGCATGTGTCGGTATGTCGACACATGCGGTGTCCGAATACGTCTGTCATAGGAGCACCGCATTTGTCGGTATGTCGACACATGCGGTGTCCGGTCATAGGAGCACCGCATGTGTCGGTATGTCGACACATGCGGTGTCCTACTGAGTCTGTCACAGGAGCACCGCATTTGTCGGTATGTCGACACGTGCGGTGTCCGAATACGTCTGTCATAGGAGCACCGCATTTGTGGGTATGTCGACACGTGCGGTGTCCTACTGAGTCTGTCATAGGAGCACCGCATTTGTCGGTATGGCGACACATGCGGTGTCCTACTGAGTCTGTCATAGGAGCACCGCATTTGTCGGTATGTCGACACATGCGGTGTCCTGTCATAGGAGCACCGCATTTGTAGGTATGTCGACACGTGCGGTGTCCTACCGAGTCTGTCGTAGGAGCACCTCATTTGTCGGTATGTCGACACATGCGGTGTCCTACTGAGTCTGTCATAGGAGCACCGCATTTGTCGGTATGTCGACACGTGCGGCGCTCGGCATGGGGAGTGCAATGATACGTGCTGCCCTTGGCTCAATCACTCCACAGATCCGCTGGTATTTCTGATGAATAGCGACGTTCATACTTCGGCGCTGTTCTTTCAACATTCGTGAGCACATAACGACCGTTTAAATCCAGGCTCGGAGATCGCCGTTCAGTGAAGAATGTCCGTCTGTTTACGTCGTCTTCCACAGCTGGCTTTGTGCTTTGTGCACTTTGAGGCTGTTTTATCAGCGCCAATTGGCTAACAGAACGTTGCGGTGCATTGTTCGGCGGTGCAGCTGCAGCGTTTCCCGGGATGTGTGTTTGGAGGCAACATATGTTGCTGCGTCTCATGCGGTGCACATTCACAGGTGTCCTCGTTAAATCTGCGATGGCTGCGGCGATGGGATGCAACACAGCTGTGTCTGCATGAAAGACACAGCCAGGCAGCAGACACGGGTGAATCTCGGCATACTGTGCCATCCGCGGCCACGACTCAGCTCTGAAATTTGGCGAACAGAAAATGTGATTCACGTACTTACTAGTTTTTGCTTTGACAGGCACAAAATTTATGTAAGCGCAGCCTCTTGTACCCGGAGGGAGCAGGGCAGTGCTGTTTCCTGTCATTTTTAATTTTTGCACCATCCACCAAACATTGCGATGAATTCCCGCGCCAGGGAAAATGCACCAGATGAGAGACACGAACACATTGTTTGTTTTCTTCGGTGACTGATTTCGTGCTCGTTGCAACCGCTCCGGTCTCCGGTCGGCTCAGCGGCCTGCACTGCAGCACTAGCCCTCAGGCAGTCAGTGTTGACAGATGTGACAGACGCGGCGCCGAAATAGCGCACGAGTCGATACGGCTCAGCAAATGCCAGAGGCAGACGACAAACAGGTCCATACCGGCGGGCCGGGCGCAGCGGCCGCCCGGATCTACGCCCCCGCGCCCGCTTCCTGCCAGGGGGTCAGTGCTGGGCTTCCTCGCCGTGGCGCTAGGCGCCCGCTCGGCCGTGCAGGACTGAGTGAAGCGCTCGTCGGTTGTTGTGGAACGCAGCAGTGAACGGCTGCGTACGGCACACTAAAAAAAACGTGACGAGGTTTACCCGTTCGGGGCACAAGCTACCCACTGCAGCCCTATTGCTCGCGTCTCGGATCGAAAATGCGTCTCACCACGCTCCGCTGACGGAGTGTTGTTGCTTGGTGAGTGCTGTGTTTGCCCTGGGTGAATAATGTGCTCGTCCTTGGTGCCCGCACAACAACGTGAGGTGAAGATGGAACGGGCTCGAGCGGACAGGGGAGAACGGTGTGGACTTGACGGACCGCTTCCACCAGTTAACACCTCTGGGGCGCTGGTGTCCATTCCCGAGTTTGCGGGAGTCAGCTGCGAGTCTGTCAACGTGGCCTGATCTGACGCCGGCTGATGCCCATGTCCTGATCTGATCTGATCTGTCGTGGCCTGATCTGACGCTAGCCGATGCCCATGGAAAGCTCATGTCCTGATCTCATCTGATCTGATGTGATCTGATTTGTCGTGGCCTGATCTGACGCCGGCCGATTACCCATGGAAGGTTCATGTCTTGTTTAGGTTTCCGTATGATTTCCGATTAATCTCTGCTGGTCCCTGCACCCATCGTGCATAATAGGATGACCCAATTACGCCCCCCCCCCTCACCTCACATCATCAGCGGCGGTTTAACAGTGGCGATTCTTTTTTTCCGTAGGCTTGGGCATGGCTGACCTTCGTTTTTGCCGACGGTTACCGTCGGATTATTGGGCTGGCGACTTAGATAACCGCGTGCAGACAGTCGTTTCTCACGTGCCCATCGCCAGGGACGGAGTTGCCATCCTGTTCTCTACGGCCTCAGGTAAAACACCTGAGTTGGTTGGTTACTCTGTGGTGTGTGCAAAACGACATAATCAACTTTGAATCAAGATGGTGTCGCATCTTGGTGCTATTTTGATGACGCAGGTGGCTGACGCTTATTTGTAGCACTGTCCCATGAAAAACTATTACTTCTTATGCATATTATATATATATTATATATATATATATTATATATTATATTATATATATATGCGTACACATAACAGACCCGGTTGGCTCGATGATCGCACTCAACCATGCGTGGCGCGGCTGTCGTGGCCAGCTCTAAATGACACCAGATTGCGGTGTCTGTTTATGGCCGTCTCTCACATTACGTGCCGTGGCCTAAGCTCTGATCCGATAACGCTGGTGCCGCCCGCAAGCTGAGCCCATCCACCCACACCCTGTGCACCATTGCGGTTAGTGGAATAAGGCTGTTGAAACTGGAACTGTTGAGACTGGAACTGTTGCATATCGCATTCGGCAAAGGTGCTAACCTTGGCTGATCCTCGGGACTGTTCGGGACGGGATAAAGCTGTTCTGGCCTGGCAACTGCCATCTGACCCCCACGGGACGTCGCTGGGAATGGCTCGGCGGGGTCGCTGAGCGCTCGTGAGGCCCAGCCACGAGCCGGCGCCAGCTTACGTCCACACGGGCCAGCGGGTGGGTGTGGCGCTGTTGCATCGCTGGGACGAGAGGGATGAGAGGCGGCGCGGTCGTCGGCACCACGCACACTCGAGAGCCGCCGGGGGTAAGCCACGCGGGCGCCGACGGGAAGCCGCCAGGGAAGGCTGGGCCTCTGTCGAAGCCAGACCGGCGACGGAGCAGCCCAGGAGGTCGCCGCTATCTGAACCAGGCAGGGTAACAAGGGGCCGATAGGATAACACGGGAGCCTTTCTCTGAACCGGACAGGATATCGCGGGAGCTGGTCTCTGAACCGGACAGGATACCACGGGAGCCGCTCTCTGAACCGGACAGGATACCACGGGAGCCGCTCTCTGAACCGGACAGGGCAGCGTGGGAGCCGCTCTCTTAACCGGGCCGGACAGCAGGGGAGCCGCCCTCTAAACAGGACAGGATAACACGGGGCCGCTCACTGAATCAGACAGGGCAGCGCGGGAGCCGCTCTGAACCGCACGTGACTTGGTAGCCGCCTGTTCTGTGGAAGCTCTCCCAGAGACGGGAGATACCGGTGTAAACAATTACTATTGGCAGTAAGCACGCTTCTGAGCAGTCACCAAGTGCTGATTCTACATTTCTGAGCATCGGCGGGATTCTTGAAATAGAAGGATCAGTGGGCCGTTGCTGGCCACGGTCGGCGGATGACTCGGGCGACCTGCTGACGTAAATGTCCATTCCAGCGATGCCAGTGATGCCGGGCTGTCTCCCAACGCATCCCGTGATAAATGTCCCTCTGCGAGTTTCACCGTCTCCTCGCATCTTGCTCAGGTCGTCGTCACTTTGTTTATGGAACCAGGTCACCGTGCTTTCCCCTTTGAATGTCTCGTGTCTTGCCTCTCTTCCAGGTGCGTGTCACGCGCTGTGTCGTGCCGCCCCTGTCCGCGTCTCCCTGGGATGCTGTCTCGCATCCGGTCTAAACATCCCCCTGTGTCTCACCGTCCCCCTGTGTCTCACCGTCTCCTGTGTCTCACCGTCCCCGTGTCTCACCGTCCCCGTGTCTCACCGTCCCCCGTGTCTCATTGTCCTCCATGTCTCATTGTCTCTCTGCGTCTCACCATCCCTCCGTATCTGAGCGTCCCTCAGTGTCTTACTGTCTCTATGTGTCTCACCGCTCCCGTGTCTCGCCGTTCCCATGTCTCACTGTACCTCATGTCTCACCGTACCCCATGTCTCACGGTACCCCGTTTCTCACCGTCGCCCGTGTCTCACCGCTCTCCCGTGTCTCACTGTACTTCGTGTCTCACTGCCCCCCTTGTCTCACCGTCCTCCAGTGTCTCACTGTCTCCATAGGTTTCACCGCCCCCGTGTCTCACCACCCGCTCCCCGCGTCTCACCTCCCCTCCGTGTCTCACCGTCCCCTTGCCTCCCGCAGGTGAACTTCCTACTGGGCCAGCTGGCCGGCCTGCTGGCCGCCTGCCTGTTCCGTCTGAGGCTGCCGCCCGGCCGAGTGGGCGCCACGGCGCGCCACCTGGCGGCTGCCGGCATCGGGCTGGCTGTGCTGCTCCTCTGCTACGGCCGGTACGGAACGCTGCGGTGACCTTGGAGCGGCGCGTTCCCGCCGGCGCGCCGCTAGTGGAGCCTCCCACGGGCGGGTCCGGCGCGGCGCTGCTGCTCGCCCGGGCTTGTTTATGGTGCTGTTGCCGGGTACTGAGGCGTTTTTGCGGTGATTTCAAAGACCCGTGGGTTGTCTGAGCTACCTCCCCCCCTCCCCCGCTTGACTGGGTGATCACATGGACGATAGGAATGCTTGATATTCGGAGCGTGTGTGCGTGACCTGGATTCGATGCAACTTCTGCATACCTGGTGTTTGGAGGGTTGTCCTTAACGTGCTAAATGCCAGTGTTTGGTTAGGTGTTTTAGGGGTGGGCCGACTACAGGTGTCATTTTGTGTCCGTTATGCGTGAAGTCGTGTCGCCATGGAACACGCCACAGTATGTCAGAAGTATTTACTATTCGACGGCCAATGGCGCGATGGGAAAATCACTTTGTTTCTGACCTGCCTCTAAAATGTAGCGCTTAGTAGCAGTCTCCACCGCTACCGTCACCCCTCCCCCTCCCCCACCTGTTGTTGTCACCGCGGCGGTCAGAAGGGGGCGCGGCCCGGCCGACTCCGCCGCCTCACCGCGCCGTCCTCTCCTGCTGCAGGGACACCAAGCACGTGATCGCGCAGGCGGCGCTCAACTACGGCGTCATCCGCCTGGCCCCGGCCCACTCCGTCCACAGGTGAGGCGTCCACGCCGTCCACCGGCGGGCCGTCCACCCGGTCGCGGCGTCCACCGAGCCCACTGTCCGCCGCGGCGTCCCCACCCGCCGCAGCGGCCCGGACGGCGGCTGGGCCGCCGTCTGGTCCACATCTCCCTCAGTTCTGCCTGCCTTTGACATCGCCACGCCGGCGCCCTGCGTGGTTGACCTGCCGCCCCTCCCCCGCGCGCGCCGAGCCGCGTGCTGACCGGCTCCGCACGTGCTCGCGGTCTCGGCCGGATCCGCTGCCCGCCCCCCCCCCCCCCGCTCCAGCTGTCCGCTGAATAGCTCGTGTGACCTTGGTCGGGCTGGTGCTGGAGTGCCGAGCGTGGCTTGCGCTGGTCAGCCCCGGGCGCGGCGGCGGGCGCTGGCGCGCGCACCCGGGCCGGACGACCGACTGCTGGTCGACCCGCGCCCCGGCCGCACCCGGCTGCACTGAGGCCCGGTGCGCGAGGCGGATGTCAGCGATTGCGGTGTTTACCTGGGTTTCTGGGTGCCCCGGGGAGATTAGGTCGGCAAACATCGTCCCCGGTCGGGCGCTGTAGACTGTGGCCGTGTGTGATGGCAAGCCCGGATGTGCTGACTGCAACTACGGGCGGCGGCGCAGCGGCTGTTTGAGCTGCATAATGTGCGGTGGGGGCAGCTGTTGTGCGTTGGCTTTCCATCCAATGGGGAAGGCCGGGTGGAAATCTGCCGATCACACAGGATTCTTCGATTGTTCTCCATTGGTTGCTCACAATGGACAACTAGAAGGGGTGAAAGCTTCCGACTGAAGTGAAAGCGGTCACTTCTAATGCATTTATGGATTGAATGTTTCCCTTAGCGTAAACTGGGTGGCTTATAGTACACGGGAGCAGCGTTCATATCTTCTGATATTTGCGTTATTGGATCGGAAAACGAAAGGTGGAGAAGTGCATGGGGCAAACCACGCATATACTGACGTCCACTTCGCTAATCATGTAGCAGACCTGCCAGCCTGCGACACTGCCCTCAGACGCCGCTGTCTCCGTCGCCAGGTTGTGTTTGCTGGCGGCTATGGCGTACCTCACTGTGATCCACTACTGGCGGCTGGGCAGGCCGCAACAGTACATAGACATCTCAGGTGAGTGACGGCCGTGACCCGGGTGACCCGTCACGCGTCACAGCACGCCGGGGCGCCGCCGGGTCGTCACGCGTGACGCCCCCGGCGTCGTCGCTCCGTCACGCTGCCGTCGGACGCTGGGTCGGGTCAAAGTGACGCCACGTCGAAATCCCGGTCTTCGTCATTGGGATGACCTGTCACTGCGGGCGCCTTTGCGCTGTTGCCATCCCTGTTATTGGTCGGCACTGCTGCCACGCCGCTCGTGGCCTGTTTCCCACATCCAGTGCATGCAGCAGACGTAAACTGTCAGGAGAGGGTCCTCCGTGCAGTCATTCGTGGCGATTCCCAGCATGTTGCCAGGTTCCCAGCGTGTTGCAGCTGTAACGTCTCCGGCCCCACAGGGCCTGTGATGGTGCTGACCATGAAGACAACCCTCCTGGCGTTCAACCTACACGACGCCAGCAGGGCCGCCTCGGGCGATGTGGAGCTGAAGCCGATGCTGCGAAGCATAGCCGTCAGGTGGGCCCGGGTCCCCGCCCAGCCACCTCCTCCGGATCCCCATCCCCAGTACCCCTCACTCGGGTCCTCTCTCCCGGGTCCCCTTCCTCAGGCCCCCTTCCTCGGGTCCCGCCCAGCCACCTCTGGATCCCCATCTCAGTACCCCTCCCTCGGGTCCTCTCTCCCGGGTCCCCTTCCTCAGGCCCCCTTCCTCGGGTCCCGCCCAGCCACCTCCTCCGGATCCCCATCCCCAGTACCCCTCACTCGGGTCCTCTCTCCCGGGTCCCCTTCCTCAGGCCCCCTTCCTCGGGTCCCGCCCAGCCACCTCCTCCGGATCCCCATCCCCAGTACCCCTCCCTCGGGTCCTCTCTCCCGGGTCCCCTTCCTCAGGCCCCCTTCCTCGGGTCCCGCCCAGCCACCTCCTCCGGATCCCCATCCCCAGGTCCCCTTCCTCGGGTCCTCTCTCCCGGGTCCCCTTCCTCAGGCCCCCGTCCCCGGGTCCCCGTCTTCAGGTCCCCGCCCAGTCCCTCCGGTCCCCGCTCAGCCCCCTCCCGGCTCCTCAGCCCTCCGGGTCCCTGTCCCCAGGTCCCCGTCCGGTCCGCCCGGATCCCCGCAGTGGCATGCCGGACCCAGGACCCCACGCCGCAGCCACCTCGCGTGACCTCTGCCGCCGCGGTGATGTCAGTGGGGCGAGAAGGCCCAGATCCGGCCGATCTGTCGTCCTTGGATCAATGCAACGATTTCATGTGCTTTTGCGAAACGCGACCGCAGTCAGCGCTTATCATTTTGCCGCGTATGTGACGTCAGTCTTTGACAGCCGTGTTTTATATTGAGGCTATACTGTTGAGTGATCGGGTCACATAAACTATCCGCCAAAGGCACGTTGCACGCGATGTATGTACTCCCATCCTACGCAGTGTCTACCGAACGTGGTTCTTCACGAATGCACGCAGATATCCGATAGTTTCCAGATATTTCGTTAAGTGCCGAAATTTCTCACGTTTTGTCCTTCATTACATTACTATGTGTATTCCGAAGAAGTTCGTGTCTTTTGAACCACTGGTGATCAGCCCGGTACCTATAAGCTGTGTCTTCATCCCGTGCTCGAGCTGAAAGCCTAATTTCATCATCAGTGATGTTGTCCAGGGCGGCGCAATCCTTGCGGCAAAGGCCACGTGCTTGTAAGGCGATGGTTCTGACCGACCAAGACCTTGCTCGGCTCCCCTGCCCCTCGCCCTGGACGCGCCCTTGCCGTTTCGTGACGCAAACGTCAAGCGACCGATGGCGACGGCCGTGCCGGAATCAGGCGCTGCTGCTGCGCTGTATCGGGGGCGCGAACCTGATGCAGCGATAGCTCTTGTTTTCCTCGGCGTGCATGGAGCCGCCTGAGCCAGTGGACCTCCGCCAGCTATCACGCCAAACATTTCCCGGCGCCTGTCATTGTCCTCCCACCGCATGGTTCACAGAAATGAGGCTGCAAAAGGCTTTTAGAGCGGTTCTATGCACTTCATCGACCGATTACGCAGCGCTATGCCCCATCGTCTGACGGCGCCCGTGTTCGACTGATGAATTGGCCCGTTCCAGCAAAGCTCCGTCCCTGGTCGAGTTTGCGGGGTACGCGTTCAACTTCCAGACCGTACTCGTGGGACCAATGATAGACTTCTCTCACTACCGCCACTTCATCGAGGTTGGACTCTCACCGACGCCGCTCTCAGACAAGGTCAGAAGAAGTGCACTGCAGCTACCGTTGGCGTATGATAAGCGCAGCTGCGTCGCTCAAATTGAGATATGTATCGTTGGAGCGGGGTCCCGTAAACATCCGGCCCACTTTCTGACAATATGACAAGTGTTGGCTGGCATTGTGTTTCGAGCTTTGAAGCAAGAAGCTCTGAAGTTCCTGGGCGCTTAAAAGATAGTCGCATTTGCATATCCATTTGTGCCTCGTCTTTGATACGGCTCAACTCTGTCGCATTCGGTAGCGTTATGACGGTCGTCATTATCGCAGTGGAACGGTTCGTACTTGGCGCTAACGACTTGATCAAGCGATTCGGATTCGTCGAAAATAGCTGGAGGGTGCAATCAGACCGACTCGGCGGCGGAAGCCCGCCCGGGTCCGCCATGTGGGGGAGGGGGGGGGGGGCGTCGACGGGTCGATGACCTGTCAGCTTGCTCTGACGGTCGGCCCGGAACTGAGGCCGCTCCCAGAGCCGCCAGACCCGGTCGCTCTCAGAGGCCAGGGTGTCAATAGTCTGCCGACGGAACTGAGGCCGCGCTCAGAGCTTCCAGACCCGGCCGCGCTCAGAGCCGCCAGACCCGGTCGCTCTCAGAGGCCAGGGTGTCAATAGTCTGCCGACGGAACTGAGGCCGCGCTCAGAGCTTCCAGACCCGGCCGCGCTCAGAGCCGCCAGGCTCGGCCGCGCTCAGAGGCCAGGGTGTCGATGGTCTGCTGACGAAACTGAGGCCGCTCTCAGAGCTGCCAGACCCGGCCGCGTTCAGAGCCGCCAGACCCGACCGCGCTCAGAGGCTGGGGTGTCGATGGCCTGTCCACATCGCTTTCCGCGCGGCACGGCTCATAAAGCTGGCACCAATCTGCCGCTCGACATTATCCGGGGACATCGTGGCTCGTCGCGATCGTGCCGTCATTCTGGCGCCGTGATACCATTTGCGACCGTGTACAATTGTCTGGTGTCTGTTACTCCACGAAGTGGGTTGTGTAGCGTCACAGCCGTCCTACCGACCCTGGAGCGCAATTCACAGAGTCTTCTGGAAAGGCGCCGCTGGCCTTTCCTCTCGCTGGCTGTATCTGTCTGTAACAGGTAATTGGCACCGATTTTCGTCGGACTCTCAATACCCTAAATCTGCTCACGTAAGTTGGATCTCAGCGAGCCTCGACTGACTTGTTTTGGTTTTCCGCCGAGCCTCCTGTGACCCCCCACTGGATAGCTCTGCCTGGCGTGACCGGTCCTGACCTGACCCCGTCCGACCTCGGCGGTGCGCTGAGCCCGGCTCGCTTTTGCTGACCTGGCCCTGATCTTTGCCGACCGGCTGCCAGGCTAGCTCGGACGACAACGACAACCTGGTGTCGCCGTCGCCTACGCCGGCCGTCCTGCGCAAGATGGTGCTGGCCATGATCACCTCGGCCTGCGTGGTGTTCCTGGTGCCGCTGGTGCCGCACTCATTCTTCAAAGGTGTCGTCACAGAACTCGACCGCGCGCTCTACTGTATAATTTTATGCTGATGTGTTTTTTTACGGATAAGTGGGCAGCCCTTTGCTGTAGAGTTTTTAAATCAGCTAGTTGGTTATGCTTCATAGTGTCAAATGCTTCTCGCAAACTGGGATTTTAGGGCTATTATCCAGGGTTGACTTCCGTTGCGTGAAATGGCCATATCAACGCTGTGTCATGCACATTATGTACGTGCGTAATATGCAAAAATGCTGGCTGTTGATTGTGATGGCGTACCCCGATTAGTTGCACGAGGATTGCACGTGTTTCGAAGCGGGCTTCACTTGCATTAGACGGAATGTCTCACACCCAGACTGATGTGGGACGTTTTTGTGCTAGACCGTAATCCATTGTGGTTTGATATGACATCATCAGGCCTCTGTCTGGAATGCTGATTACCACTATCCGTCTTGCAGAAGAATGTCGCGCTAATTAATTCGCTCGTCACGCACGCGTGACCGCGAGCTCGCAATGTCATAGTCCGCCACAACAGCCAGCTACCATCAACGTCACCTACGGTGCACCCATGTCCGCACCCATAGCTCGAGCCAGCGTCAGCCCCCGCGCGCAGTGAGGCCGACCAGCGGCGCCGCCGCCGCCGACCGGCCGGTGACGCTCTCCCCGCCGCAGAGGAGGCCTACCACGCCTGGTCGTGGCGCCGCCAGTGGGGCTACATGTACCTGTCGGGCATGATGGCGCGCATGAAGTACTACGCCGCCTGGACCCTGGCCGAGGCCGTCTGCAACGCCTCGGGGCTCGGCTACAGCGGCCGGCGTGACGACGGAAGCCAACGCTGGGGGGCCGCCGCCAACGTCAACGTCTGGAAGGTCGAGGTACGGATGATTCGGAGCGTCTGATGTGAGTTGGTAATTATTGGGCTTTTAGGGTGCATGAACTGCGTTGGTTATTGGGGCCTCGATGTGAGTTGATAGATGCATCGAGAAAGGGATGTGGGCCCGATGGGGAAGGGTGCATACAAAAGCGGTGTGCGTTGGCTTGTGCGGGGTATGTGAGGGTGCCCAATATTTGGGGATGAATGTACAATGTGTGGAGTGTGTTCAGATTAGGCGTAGATACGTTGGAAAGCAGCCACTGGGTTGGGGCGTCCATGGGCAGACTGTCCACATTTCGGAGCTGTAAAGAACGCGTGTGAACAAGATTAATGTCGTCGTACGGAGAGCAAAACTAGACGCCTCTCCCTCTGTGCCTCCCGCATGCAGGAAGCACCTGGAAAGGCACATAAGCCTCCCACGATGCCCATGTTCATACGGCGGGCGCGTTTGTCACTGCTGGCTTCAGTCGGAGCAGAGTGGCTCGCTGCACCCGGCCCGACCCACCGCATTTATTGGCTAGGCCCGTCTGGGCACGGAAATATATTCGGTTTTGTTCTAGTAATTCGCTTCGCGATATTTTTAGCTTCTGATCAGAGTCGGCGGGATCAGTAGCCGCGGGGCTGGTAATGGGATCCGACCTCGGACCTTTATGTGCCACTGGAGGGCTTGTGGAAGCCCGATGAAAGCCTCGTGCGATGTGCACCATTTCGGAGTGAGGCGCTCTCGTTTGCAAGTCCATTGTGGGTGCGGTATTAAGTACGTGACTGCCCCCAGCGTTTCAGATATTACCAAGGGAAAATAAATTGCTGGCCCTTGACGAATGCTGTCGTCCGTATCGCTGACCGCGGGGTCTTCAGGTCACGGTCAATAGGTCACCACCATCCAGACGCGTGACTGGCGCGTTGCGAGCGAGAATCAGAAGATGCAAACGCTAGTATTCGCGGGTCGTGGAGGGGTGTGTTCGAACTGTGGTAAATGGGTCCGGGGTATTGCATCTCACGGTTTTCTCGATGTGGTGCGTGCTGGGGTGTGGTCAGAGTGTGAGTGCACACGCAACACTGAGAATGCAGAGACAATACTTTATCGAAGTGCTTCTGTGTTAAGATCAGTTCGATAGTGCGTCATGTTTTTAGTTCATTGCGTGTCGTCAGCGGGACAGTTTTTGCTGGCCGGAATGGTGCAGCCACTGCACTGATTGGCCGGTAGTATCTCATGCTGTGTTCCTGTTACGGACTGAAGGCAAGCGGGATGCGATGTTGTTGCCTTGGAGGCCTCGTGTCAGCAAGCCGCGCAGTTTTTACGCCAATGCTGCCACAGTAACACTGACTTCTCCTTGAACGGTACATCCTGTTGTCACGACGACCAGCAGGTCATTCCCTTGACGTCTTGTTTTGGACCAGGCCCAGTAAAGTCACATCCCTTGCTGCTGCTCGTCGTAACCATGCCGAGCAGTGAAAATCTGCGACGGTAGATTGGACAGTGCTGCATGGGACAGGATCGAATATGCAGCGACGCTCGGTTGCTACTTTACGACTCCTGCTTGCCTGCCTGGGTGCTGGGGCCGTTACTCATGTTCGGCGTGTTGTCCGGGTGGTCCGGGTCCCAAGCGAGCGTCCTGCGCCACAAAGGACCTGCTTGCACGTCCTTTACTTGCACCGCAAAATTGGACGCTGCCAGTAGTTAACCAACTTGTCCCTCTGCCGTGGCTTTCGTCGGCTTTTAAAACACGCCGGGGCCCCGTGCTCAATAGTTTTTCCTCATCTGATTGCTCCATTTCCGGAAATTTGCCGTTCATTGCTAGCTAATTCATCTTCTGTGTCTGTAGGTCTGTAAGTCTTTTGCTCACTTCTGGTTTGCTTCTAACGGACGCTCGCAGGAATGCGTGATATGCAATAACACCTGAACATCATGCCCGACTATTGTTGACCTCTTTTGGTCTGTGTTTACGCAGTCTTAAAGCTTCGCCAGCACCTGCTGTCTCCGTTGCCCTCGGTTTTGTCCTGATGATGTTCAGACTGCCAAGGCTTGGCAGCCACCGCCGTGTTGTAGTGCCTGTACCATACTACGTGCTACTACAGACTATGTCTATCACACCACATGCGCTAACTGATATCACACTACTCGAACACCTGTCAGCCCTGTGATCGCTCCCGGCAACCCAGCTCACCTGTCGCCGCCCCCCCCCCCCCCCCCCCCAGTTCGGCTCCAGCTTCCGGGAGGTGCTGGAGGGCTGGAACGTGGGCACGGGTCGGTGGCTGCGCCTGGTGGCCTACGAGCGAGCCAGCCGACACCGCACGGCCGCCGTCTACGCCCTGAGCGCTCTCTGGCACGGCCTCGACCCCTGCTACTACGCCACGTTTGCCGTCGGCGCCCTTTGCACACAGGCCGGACGTGAGGTGAGCGCCGGTGGCGCCACGGTCGGCGTGGTGTAGAACTAGCTCTGCCTCGCGTTTCTCCCTCAAGTTGATGTTGATTGTGTCCGTGTGGTCGAAAACCAATGCGTCAGATACGATGGCTGATGTGAGAATTGGCCAGACAGCTGTAAGGTGCCATGTTCTGTGCTGGATTGCAATTATGCGCGTGTATTTACGAGTTACGGTGCTGCTCGGCCATGGGTGGAGGCTGTCGTTCCCAGGTGCACTTGTTGTTTCGACTCGGATGTGATGATATAATTTAATGCAGATGAAGTGTCCTTAATCGCCTGCGTGGTAACGTCAGCAGTCGCCCGATCGTCGCTGGCCCGCGGTGCGTCAGCAGCGCCTCTCGCGGTAATTTCAGGGCCGGCGCTGTCTGCGGCCGCGCTTCCAGCGCTGGAGGGCCGGCCGGCTGCTGTACCACCTGGCCGGCTGGGTGGCCACGCGCGCCTGCCCTCGCCTACCTCAGATACCGTTCGTGTTGCTTGACATGCGCACCTCGCTGCGCGTCTCTGGTGAGTTGGGCTGAGGTGGGTGGGTCTTCTGCTCTGCCGTCGGTGCGGCTCGCTCAGGACGCGATGGTGGACGCGAACGTTCCGCGCTTGTACACTCGGTCGTGGCTGCTTCTCGTCGCTCAAGTGGTCTGAAAACGTGATCGATGAATGATTCGACTCGCTGTTTTCCGACTGTCGATATCAAGCCGCCCCCTCCCTCTCGCAGGGACCTGTACTTTATAGTGCACGTGGTGTGCGTGGCGATGATCCTGCTTCTGCCGCGCCTGATGCCGCCGCCCGAGAAGACGCCGATCGGTTCACCTGGCGGGCGCCTCGATGTCCGCGACCTTGTCCAACGGCCGGGCGACCCCGGGACAGCACCAAAGCGACGCTCGAAAAACGGCCGCGTAAACCGGGAGAACGGCCGCCTGGCCAGTGACGTCATGGCCGCCGGCCTGCGCCACCGGACCTCGAACGGCACGGGTCCAGGACCGATGGTGAGCGAGCTGGCGTTGGCGGGCGCCGGCGCCGGGCTCCGAGTGTCGTGAGGTCAGCACGGGGGTCGCGTGACGGGGTCCTAGTCCCGCCGGCCGGCGGAGGTCGGACGGCCCACGCCGGCAGCGCCGCCTGGTGAGCGGCCGTCGGTGGACTGGGAGCGTCCCGCTGATGACGAGCGGCGGGAGGGCTGAGCAGCTGCCGTGCCAAAGGCCGCGGGTGTGGCCTCGCGCCAGGTCCGTGTGTTGGATATGATTGTGAACACACCGTGAGGCGTGGCACCTAAATCCAGTTAAGTTCCAGCCGTAGGTGGGCCCGAGTGAAGTACTTAGTGCGCTTCGGACTTTTGCAGACAATCCAGCTCTCTGTGGGTTCCTTTTTTAAAGGAGCTGTGATCTTACGCTTCGTGCTGTGTTTGATGTGGCGGGTTCCGCATAATTTTGCATGTTTTCGTGAATGGGCTCTGCACGTCATCTTTTGCTGCTTTGTGCGCTTCTTTGTGATCAACTCGGTGCGAGCGGTAGGCACAGATGTGACGACGCGGGTCTTACTTGGCACTGGCTCACTGATTGTACTTAGCCCGCAACCGGATATCGCGTTTGATGGTTTATAACTGGAGTACGTAGAACGCACGTCGATAATGGCAAAGCTGGCTTAACTTTTCGTATGTGAAGGTTGTAATCACATTCTTTAGAAACCCATCCAACCTCGGTAGAAAACATATAAAGGAACGTTGCGGAGTAGTGCACTGTTTTGAACTTGTCATTTGGCAGTGTTGCATATGTTTAGAGACCTTTTTAGTCAGAGCTTCAAGCTTTTTATTGCAGCTCTCTGGCCTTTATTTTGTGTACTTTTGTATCACTCATCAAGACTGCTATAAACCGATCATGGACGCAATACAGCTTTGCGGTTTGACATTCGAAGCGCTGGGATTCTTCAGAGCCGCTCGTGGTGTTTTTCCCTGCGTGTATGGTGATCATGCAAAAATACTACGTCGATGTTTATTTCTACTTGGGCATTACTCACGCTAGGTGCAGATAAAGCACAGTGAGGGATCTTGCACCCTTGTTATGGGTCTATGCACTCCTCGTACCGTCAGTCGTGTTCAACCAGTCGTACCCATTGGTTACGCCCGATTTCGGCACGTGCAATTACTTTCACCAATCTTGGTATCTGGTGCTAAAGGGTCATGAGCTTGCTCACTTCGTAGTTCACACCGGCACGCGTGGCACTTCTCGGTTTGTATGTGTGCCGTAGAGGGACACTGAATAGCTACATGATTTATTCCGTACTGAAATGTCACAAAACAATGCCACCTGACACTCAAATGTTACATGGCAGCACGAATATCACGTATATAATATGACATACGTCGGGGGGATATACGGCGCAGCTACCACGGATAACTAGGCGGAACACGCATTGTGCGCCCGGCCGCTGTCCACATTTACATCCCGTCCGTAACGATTTGGCGTCGCGCCGACCGACAGCGGCCGGCAGAGCGGCTGCGCAGTGCCGCCACTCTCTCGCAGCGGCGGATGAGCAGAACAGTGCCGTCATGAGCGGCCACTGACCAGCAGTGCCAGCTGGCGGCCGCCGTCAACACGCACCGCGGTCCGGCGTAGGGTTCCCCACGGCAGCTCGACTCGATATGCAGGCGATATTGCAGAATTACACGTACGGAAGACTTGGCAGATCGCGCGGCGCTAGATGGGCAGGGGAGGAGACGTGCGAGCGGACTTCTACAGCGGCCCCCGGAGTGCGGGAGCCATTACTGGCGACTAGGTAGCTTACAACTGAGGCCTGCGACCCCGTAACAAGCGCGTCACGCCGCGCCGCGGACCTCGCACCGGTTATCGATCATTCGCCTTCATCAAGCGCCCCGTTCCAGGCCAGCCCTGTGGTACAAAACGCCGCGTGCTTCACGCCGATGCCAGCGCGCGACTGAACGGTGTTCGGTCGGCCGGCTGTAACAGCCCGAGCTCATCTGAACTCCCCGCGAGCCGATCAGGGGATTTCTCAGGTGATGGAAGTCGTAACAGCCTGCAGGGCCCCGCACACGCAACGAACTGAGCGCGGTCTCGGATACCGTGAACTGATGAGACACACGCCACGCGGCTTCAGTCTGCTCAGTCCGCAAGTCGAGATGCGAGGAAAACTCCATCGACCGAAAGCCAGCACAGTGCGCTCGACCCCGCACAGCACCATCCTGGTGCTATGGAAGTGAGCCTGGACTCGCACGAGCGAAATGACATTCGCGCCAGACCTAGTTTTTCGCGTTCAACGGCCGGAAGAATAAAAACAACGTTTTGGTTCAGGTTGAGCGACCGCAGTCCGGTCACCCCACATTACAAGGCAGGACATGGCAAGCTCAGAGCCAGCATCTTGACACTGCCGTTGTACACAGCCTCCAGGGCTGCGAGTATTAAGCGGTCCTACTCAACACACAGACTGCGCTCGCCGGAACTCAACGACTAGCCTAGCCAATGCGACTGCTTATCAACTAGTGGCCAACTTCGGCTAGTCATCTACTTGTGAAATCTACTGCACCAAGGTCGGATAACCGTGCCTTGAGGGTCCTCCAAATTGAGGAGAATATGTCGGCGAATGAAATCGTGACAGCGTGTGTGGAGGCACGTTTTGGATTATGACAATTTTCGTATTCCTAAACCGGCCGAGAGGATCGCGTGTTCGCAAAAAAGATTCTCTCTGCTGTACTTAACGAGAAGGTAATGGAAGCGGCACACTCATTCCAGTGACTCCGCAAGTTGGGGGGGGGGGGGGGGGTTCACCCTGACTGAGGAATGCCTCTAGCGCTGGGCCGAGGCGCCGTGCTGGAAAAGAACTGACGTCTCTATCGGGCTCCATCCGCTATGTACAGGCTTGGGCCTCTGTTACCTACTCGGTTGGTTGGGCCTAGGTTGTTGGTTCTAAGTGCGTTCATCAGTGTCGAATCACGGCAGTGACGGTCGACGTCAGATTCTGTCACGCCCGGCTGCCTCCGTGCAGCTGTTCTTAGCCCCCTTCAGCTCCCTTTCCCCTACCCGTTGCGTCCCTGAACACTGTGTAGCAGACGAGAACCTTGGCTAGGGTTGAGGAACAGAAGCGCCCGCCTCCCAGAAACCGGCCAGCCAGCCCGGGTTGTGAACCAGCACCCACTCCCTTAACCAGTGGTAGCATTCAAAGTGCCACCAGTCGCCGCCGACCGTCCACTGGCCCCGAGCAGCCTCTGCGCCTGCTCAACCGCGCGCCCTCCCCGCCCTCCGAATCACTGGCAGTGACCGGCGACCCACCGCGAGGGACCATCCGACCTGCCGCCAACGGTGGATGACCCTCAGAGACGGCCGACTGGCACGGCCCGCGGAGGGTGCTCCACGGTCACCCGACGGTGCCTCAGAGACGGCCGACTGGCACGGCCCGCGGAGGTGCTCCACGGTCACCTGACGGTGCCTCAGAGACGGCCGACTGGCACGGCCCGCGGAGGTGCTCCACGGTCACCTGACGGTGCCTCAGAGACGGCCGACTGGCACGGCCCGCGGAGGTGCTCCCACGGTCACCTGACGGTGCCTCAGAGACGGCCGACTGGCACGGCCCGCGGAGGTGCTCCGACTGTCACCCGACGGTGGCCTCAGAGACGGGTGATCAGAAGTGGTCGACCAGCACGGAGACGCAGTCGGCGCCGACGCGGCTGGTGCGGCCGTCGGCCGTCAGCCGCACGTTCTGCCAGCTGTCCGGCCGGCCGCGCGGACTGTCCGAAAGACTTGAGCGCGAAGCTCCAGCTCTGCGGTCGACGGCGGCGCAGTGCGGCAGCCGCAGCTCCACCGGCACGTCGAACTGCAGCCCGTGCGGTCCGCACATCACCAGCGGGCTGAGCAGCGTCTCGCCTGCCGACACATGGCCCAGCAGGCTGATCGGAAAGCCGCGAGGCGTCACACGAGCTCGTGTGTCCGCTCGGAGCCCGCGCTCTCCCCAGCACATATCCTCACGACACAACGCGTTCGCGAACCGCCGCGCACGCCGCCACTTCAGCTCAGCCTGCCACCGTCGTACTCTATCCCCCCGTTCAGAGCATTGGCCTGCACATCCATCACCCTTCCCGACACGCACACCTCGGCCCCGCCGCTCCCCACTCCGCCACGTCCCACCGTCTCCGGCTGACACACACCGCAACCCCCCCCCCCCCCTCCGCCGCCGCCACTCACCTTTCCTGGCGTCGAGCGGCGGCAGCAGCGAGCTGTCCTGGCACACGTTGAAGTAGATCTCCTGGGTGCGACCGCGCCGGATGGCGCCCGGGGGCACCACCACGGCCACGCCCGTCTCCGGGTCGTGCAGCACGCCGCCCTCGTGGCCGAAGAAGCCGCGCGCCGAGGCGCGCGCCCGGCCGCCCTCCGAGCCGTGGGAGGAGCGCCGGCTGGCGGCAGGGAGGCGTGACAGCCGGGTACGGGACCGCCGGCCGGCAGCAGACGCATCGGGGGGCGATACGGTGCCGGTCGGACAGCCGGTCAGACAGAGAAAAAGGATACATGGACTTAGACCAGGGCTAGATGAAGCAGCTCCTTAAAATGAGTTGATCATTGCTCGCTTTACTTTATTATTACTCATTCATTCATTTATACTTCGAACTGCTTTCTGAGTTGCTTGATAAGTGATGGCAAATGGGTTATTACAAGGCGCCCGTAAATCAATATAGCAACGCACAGAACAGTTCGCATAAGTTTGAGGCTGTCATGGGCAACATCCTATACTCGCTGAGAATGGGTCGCGCAGTTGCGCAAACGCCTCTGAAGGGGACAGCCCATCGACACTCATATGCGACGCTGCCCCCACACGTCAGACATCCCACTCGCAGTCTGCTGATGCTTCCACTAGTCAAACCAGTGCAATAGTGCCCAGGAATATTTCAAGACGTAATGAGCTTCCCGCAAAACCTGCTTCACGTCGAGCTGTTAGTGCATCAAAAAGCCCAATCAAATGCATCCGTCGAGCGTTCTAGCATCCAGAGGAAATATCGGATTCCCGTGACGCAGTCAAACAACAGTCCAGCTGTCTGGCTGTTTGGACCCCACAGCGAAGGCGCAGCCCCCGCTCAGCGCGGAAGCCAGGCTGGCAGGCCGGTGCGGCGGTGCCAAAGGGTGGATGCAACAACAATCCACGCCCCCGGGAGCGGCCATGGCGACGGCGACACAGGCGGAAACATTTCAACCGTTTTATTCAGCTCTCCCACATAGGTCTTACTCGTGTATATGTCTGCATACAGGTCAAATCTGTACATCTAAAAACTGCGCAACATGAGAATCGAGCTAGAGTGCCGCGACACTCGCATCCATGATATGAAACCACGATGATCCCACACTGGTGATCACAACAGACGCTTGTGACGCGATGGGAGCGGAGGGAGCCCGTCGAGGGTCGGTGAGTGCGCATGCGGCTACGCTACAACAACACGAAAAAACCAGCCGGGCGTACACTTCAGACGCGCCGGAGCCATGCATGCCCGCGCGCGCGCGCCGAGCGGCAGCCGACAACACCGCGCAGGCCAGCTGCGCATGCGCAGTACTACCTGGCGCTGTGCTCGGGGAACTGGCCGAAGCGCGGGTCGAGCGGCTTCTTGTACAGTTCAAAGGCGCTGCCAGCGTTGCTCGCGGTTGCTGAGGTCGAGGCCGGCCGTCTCGTGCGGCGCCGCGCCCGGCCCGCTCAGGTAGTAGCCCTGGCCGCCGGCGCCCGCGGGCGGCATGTTCATGTACGTGCGCCCGGCCGCGTCGTAGTTGCGGTCCAGACTGGAGCCGTGGCCCGAGTCAAAGCCGCCGCTGTCCTCGCCGTTGACCGGGTAGCCGACAAAGTCCTCGCGGCTGCCGCGCGAGTCCGGCGTCTTGCGCAGCGGCGAGTCGGGCAGCGCGCCGCGTCGGTACGTGTCGCCGGCCGCGCCGCGGTAGCTCTTCGGCTTGGGCGGCGGCACGGGCTTGTAGCCGGCCGCGCCCTTGGGCGGCGGCAGCGGCTTGTAGTCGGCACGCGCGCTGCAAGCACAAACGCGCGTCACATGCAGCGCGGGTCATCCGGCCAAAAATGTACAGCAGCCGCCGCAAAAGAGACAGCACAGCGCCGGCGAACCGCGGCGGCGGTGGGGGCAGCCGCGAGGCGTCCAGCGCACATGCAGGTGACGCGACACGCGGCCATGCGGACGTCAGCTCACCTGGGGCCGCGCGGCGCCGCCTCGCGCTCGCCGCCCGGCGAGATGGGCTGGGCGGTGCTGCGCGCGTGAACCGGTACGGGTCGTGCGCGCGCGGTCCGTGGCCCGGCGAGAGCGGCGCCTCGTGCAGCTCGCGCGGCGGCATCGAGCGCGCCTTGAGATCGTCGTGCATGTTGCTGAAGCGGTTGTACGACTCGTACGACGAGGAGCTGTCGTAGTTGTTCTGCGGCAGAGCGGCGCGGTGGCCGGGTCAGCACAGTGAAACGTACGGGAATTAAAGAACGGTGTCAGGCGGTGATTTGACACAGCGTGACCCTCACATCTGGCCGAAGGGAATTTCGTGACGGCCCGGCATGGAGTCTCCTTACTGCTTCGCAGTCTTAAACATGCCATTTTGCTGAGTGAGATGCATGGACAGGAAAATGTGCAATAACAACCACGGGTCTGCAAAAATAAATACTTTTTACCTGACTTTTTCTTTTAAAATATGTTGGAGGATCACAGGTACAAATAATTGCACAAGGACACACCTCAAGCAGTTCCAGCCGAGTCACTGTGAACAGCCCTAATCAACACAGCACAGCAGACATGCTCCTGCCTCAAACCTGGCACGAGCGATTTGCTTTTCACCGTACCACTCATTTGCGATGAGTAGCAGCTTTCCAACAAACAAAAGACTTACAAAACAACGACGCACATGTACCCAATAAGCCGCGCTTCTTGCGAAATTCCCCTCCCCCTCTCCCCCACCGCACTCACTGTCCTTATCCGGTCTAGCGTGAAGTTCTTGGAGGCGCTCAGGTAGGGGCCGTCTTCCCCCCTGTCGAGGTAGCTGCGCAGGTGGGCGCCGGCCGCGCGGCCGTAGCTGCGCGTGCCCGTCACCGGCGAGAGCGGCTTGCTGGCTCTGTCCACCTGCGGCGGCGGGCCGCCGCCCGTGTCGCCGTTCGTGCGGAAGTCGTGTGGCAGCGTCTGGTACGGCGAGCGCGGCGAGCCCGGCGAGCCGGCGCCGGGCCGCGAGCGGCCGTCGGCCGGCGACAGCGGCGGGTACTCGTCCGAGGAGAAGCGCGAGAAGCCGTACCGACTGTCGCCGCCGTGCGAGCTGCGCTTGCCGCCCGACCGCGGCGCCTCCTCCTGCCGGCGCGGGTGCACGTGTCGGACAACGCACGCGACGCCGGCCGGATGACGTGCGATCGATGCTCGATTGGTGGAGAGAGTGGCGTCGCTACACGACAGCGCGGAAGTTTGGGGGAGTCGGTGCTGTTGTGAGTCTATGGTGAAACGGACGCTACATGTCTGTCATGACTTTATTTGCTTCAAAGTGGTGCTTTGCTTCTATGTGTTGTGATATTACCGGCGTTTCCAACCTTTTCCAATATGTTGCAGGGACAACGCTAATTCCACAGGCTTGTACAAAAGTGTGTTCTCCTGCAACGATGTTAGGACATACGTTGGAACTCACTCAACTCTTTATTGGGTCCATCGGTGGCACGTACCCGGTTCTAGGGCCAGCCGACGGGCTGCACTGACCTGTTTGTAGGGGCTGTAGGGCGGCGGGCCGGGCACGCCGGAGAGCGGCGGCGGCACGTCGTCGGCCGCCAGGCTCGGGTCGGACGAGCTGCGCACCAGCCGCGAGTCGGACGAGGCCGGAGATGCCACCGGCGACCGGCTGGGAGACGTCTCGGTGCCCTCCAGGTCCGACTCGGGCGACGAGGCGTACGACAGGCGCGACGTCATCGGGAAGAGGAAGTCGTCCGAGAGAGACTCGCCCGGCTGCCGGCGCGGAGGTGGAGTTAGGCGCCGCTGCCACGGGCCGGGTGACACCGACACCGAGACGGGGCGTGGCGGCTGGGGCGTCAGGCACAACGTGACGCGAAAAAAGATACAGACATGTGATGTCAAGCGTCCTCAATCTGAAAAATAATAATAATTTAACGATATACAACAAGGATTTTTTACTGATGGCCACCATCATAGCCAGACGGAGACTGAAAGCCCATCAGTCATGACCAGCTCGGGTTTGCAGCAAGGAACCAGACACAGATATCGAGGTGTTTTGATTGTAGGTCCCAACTGAGTTTAGCACATTCTTCAACAGACACGTCACACATAACTTGCGCGTGGATTCTAAAGCGACCTGAGACCCTGCCTTTGTAGAGTACAGCTAAGATCTCAGACTCTGCCTCTGCCTTTTCCTTCGTGCGCACACTTCATACCTGCATATGTCGAGTGCTTAACGCCGCCGCCGTAACCACTATACCACCCGGCCACCCATACTACCTCACCACCCACCTTGGTCTCGGACATCCACACAGGCGCGTTCTGCTGCTTGTCGATCAACTCCTTGACCTTGCGGTACCAGCCGTCGGCGTCCGTCATGGTGATGGTGGCGGTGAACACGTGCGACCATAGCTTCTCCAGCTTCACGCACTGCTCGAAGATCTTCTTGTTGGACTTGTTCTGCGGCCTGCACATGGGGGAAAACAAGGTTTCAAGAGAGATTCGAACCTACGCGAGCAGCCTATGACACCTTGTGTCGGAAACGTTAGCACCTCCTCCACCCCGGGCAAGAGATTGGCTTGCGCCCTCCAAGCGCACACAAATAAAAAGGATCAGTACTGAGCGACATCTTTTGTATCATCGCAGTGCACCAACCGTTTGCGATGCAGCAGGCAAGCGATGCTCCACCGCACCAGGCGGCAGGCCCCCTCCCTCCCCTCCCCTCCCCTGCCGTGGGACACTCACTTGTCGGGCGCACGGGCGGCGCGCACTTCCTTGATCACGTGCTTGCTCTCGGCGCGCAGGAAGATGCACACGGGGTAGAGCTGGGCGAAGTTGAGCCGGTCGACGGCGTTGGGCGTGACGTCCAGCAGCGCGTGTCGGCCGCGCTCCACCAGCTCGCGGATGGCGCTCAGCCGGATAATGCCCGAGCTCTTGGTCTTGGACTCGTCGCTCATGTCCAGCTCTGAGGCGATGGAGAAAGAGGGGGGCACGGTGAGCTAGCGGCGCCCGGTGGGAGGAGGGCAGAGGACGGGAGTTGACCGGAAGGCAGTTGGAGGAGTCAAGGGCGGGGAAGAGAATAGCACTTTGTGCAGAAGATAATCTTAGTTGGGTTAATACGAGGCTGTTAAACGAGGCGGAAATCGTCAACTACGGCATCACCACGACTGAAGCAGTCTCAATGTTAATATACCAGGTTAAGCGACCGTAATATTAGTCAGTCAATCACACATACCTGAACAGCCGCCAAAACCACACGTCGATGATCACCAACAATATCCACAACACACAAACTCCAAACTCCGAGTGGTGTTAGGGAGGAGATGCGTGGCCGCAGCCAACTGCTCGTGCTCGGCAAGACGCGTCCACCACGCCCAAAATACAGCTCGGAGCGCCTGTTGGAGTACGAGTCCCACCACCAACGTAATATGTACGACAGCAATGGCCCGCTCGTGTACAACCACCAATGAAAAGTTTTACAGCACGTGCCATGCACGGCGTATCTTAGAGATGACGATTTGATGTGGTGCATTTCGTGCCTTAGCAATCTACGTGCAACTGATCATACTCCCTTGACAGCCAGCGAATGCGGCCGCGCATTATACTCCCTTGGATAGGTGCGCCGAACAGCATAACAAACGCAGCGTTGGGAAGTAAGACTACGATGGAAACATACCTCCACATGCCCATTTCAACTCAAAGCTGACATGCAAACTTTTCCCCAGGTGTCTGCACGTTATCGCGACCACAATGCACGGCGTTGGCATGTCCACGAGCAAAACCGCCAACAGCTCGTCACTGCTACCGCATGATCTACCGTCCGCCAAACGGACCTCGCCACCATGAAATCAGGGTGCGGCTACAAAAAAAGTGCTCGCGAGCCCCGGCGCGTGCCTGGCAGGGTTCCCGCGGGCAGAGGGGCGGGCAGTTGACAGTCAAGACAGGCAGGCAGGTACGCGGCAGGCCTGACAGGCAGCAGGCATGCAGGCAGGCAGGCAGGCAGGGTGATGGGACTGGGAGACACGGAGCGAAGCACTCACTGATGTAGTTATCCTGGTATTGCAACACAGGGTGGTCCCCGAGGTCTGCAAAAGAGCAGCGCAGTGTCATCACCGGCTCCACCCGCCCATTCTGCTTCAGGGCACCCACCCCGGCTCGGACCAAGCGAGTGGCGTTAGGCGTGTTAGGTGGAGGCCTGGGTCCGCTGAGGAGCGTCAGAGAAGTCCGGTGCTGCAGAAGCGAGAGAACACATGGGAGAGCGAACCCCATGACGTTCTCACACGAACGCCACATGGGAGAGCGAACCCCATGACGTTCTCACACGAACGCGACTTTGAGGGGTTCAGGTTCGTCCAAAACTCCCGCGCCACCTGCGGAAACGAAGCCGTTAGAGCTGGTAGCCGGTGTTCGCCTGTGAAGTGGGCCGGAGTGCCTGGCTGGCCGCAGTGCGCGCGGCTCTTTCGGCCCATCACCAGCTCCCGTTCGTGGCCCACAAGCCCAGTCCCAGGCCCCATTCGTGGCCCACAAGCTCAGCACCACGCCCGGTGAACAGGCGGGACCGTCAGCCTGAGCTTATCTCGACGAAACACACCAAAGCGGTCAGCCTCCCGCATCCGGCCACGGCCATTGGCCATCCGTCTGCCCCATCCGCCAACCACCGTCCAAGCCACCGTGACGTCACTCACGTGGTGCGGCGAACTTGTCAGGCATCTCCTTGAGCAGCAGTTCGCGCGTGATGTCGGCTACGGCTCCGAACAGCACGACGGGCCGCACAAAGCCGCAGCCGCGCAGCACGACGCGCTCGTAGGCCGGGAACTTGGACACCGAGTCGGAGAAGACCACGTCCTCCCAGTGGTCCTTGCCGAGCGACTTGGAACGTCGCTGGCGCCGCCGCCGGCTGAAGAAGCGGCTACGCGTCTCCGTGTTCGTGTGCTCCTTCTTGGCGGCGTTGAACTGGGCGGTGGCCAGCTCCTCGGCCCGGGCCTTGTTCGGGATCACACCCTTCTGCGTCTCCTCGTTGTTGCGGCCTGCGGAACGAGGGGAAGAACTTCAGACGGTGAACAGGAACGGGGGCGTTATAGGGGGCATCACCGTTTCAGTACTCGATCGTCGCAATAGAGACACAGGAGTGTTCAGATTCCTTAGTGCGTTGCGACATGCGCCTGCTCGTTTAGGATGTTCCGCGAGAACGGAATGGTCGATACACACGTGGACGTGACATGTCAATGTGCGCATGACGCGGCATTTATTCACCAGAAGACCAGACCAGACAGGACCAGCCACCAGTACCCAGCCGGTCTCTCAAGAGACCATCTGCGAAATCCATACCGTCCCGTTGCTACAGTTAACACCAACATGAGGTCTACAATAAAGACCGTCCACCACATGTGATCGATGGGTAACGCAGTGATTCGTTAAATACCACCAGATAAAGGCGACCAAAGACCCACCAATGATTTTTTACTATTCGTACTCAAAACCGGCTGCATAGGGCCAGCCGTGTTGCGCGACGCAACTCACCTATTCTAAACACCTGCCAGGCGCCGACGACACCCATGTTGAGCGTGTCCACTACGTGGAAGATATCACCCTTGCGGAAGCTGAGCTCATTCTTATTCGTCTGCTCATAGTTGAAATGCGTTCTGCAAAACCAGGCACAAAAACATGATGGCCGGTACAACGCGACAATAGCACAGCTACCACTCTGGGCCCTGTTGACAAACTCGGATTCCGAGCACGCTCCCACAAAATGTCATAAGAACATGTCCAAAGCTATATACCAGGAACGAGGCAAGACGTGCGATGAATACTAACCACCAAATCCAACAACGCTTAACCGACAGATCCTTTTGCTGTATGGGGTAAGCAGGAGCACGTACAACTCTTTTTGGTATGTTTATCGATTACATAAGAATATTGCGACATTAATCTTAAAAAGCTGACGCTAACGCCAGCATTTACAACAATGCACATCCGTTCGGTGGCAGTACATCACACGCCTACCCTACCGCAAATGACCCCGCCTGCCGTGCAGCAAGCCGTTCACACGCCCCCGGTGCCAGAGGCGCCCCAGCTGACGTCTCGGGGCCGGCGGCGCGCCTCACCTAATGTAGAACGAGTCGCCGCGCTGCGTGGCCACGATATGGTCGTATTCGTCCCCGCGGTACTGCACGATCAGGTCGATCTGGTCCTGCAGGCTGAGCAGGAACAGCACCGCCTCCTCCCGCGTCACCCCCTTCATCTCCATCCCGTTCACCTGCGGCCGGCGGTGGATCAGCGGGGCTGTGACGCGCGCCGCCGCCGAGCGCGCCCGCTCCGGCCGCAGCCCGGCAAAGACTCACAGCGCCTATGCCATCCGATGCCCCTCGCAGCGCCAGCACCATCCCAATCGCCATCCCATCCACCACCATGGCGATTGTGGGACAAGTCGACCGACAACCATGAATGGTAACAAAACTGCACGGAATTAAAACAATTTTGCCGCGCGGAAAGTTCACTGGAAGCGATCTGGCAAAGGAGCGAGGTGTTCACGTAATTTTCTAGTACTCGCCGCGTGTGAGCCCTTGAAACTGATGTAGTAGACAATAGCTTTAAAACAGCGTGCTGCATCAGCCCACGGCTAAGCGCCCCCGGCGCCGAGTACCTTGATGATTTTGTCGCCCGGCTGCAGGCCCTGGACAGCGGCCGGCGAGCCAGGCTGCACGGCCGTCACGAAGATGCCCGTCTCGTTGCCGCCCGTCAGCCGGATGCCGACGGAGCCCTCCTTCTGGAAGCTGACGAAGCGCGGGTCCGGCCTGGCGGCGGGAGAGCGCCGGTCACACGGAGTCACGCCGCCCGCTCGCTCACTCTGCCGGCTGACCCACCGCGGTGCCGGCTCCGTCAGCCGAGGGTGGCGTGCGACGGAGACGCGGCAGCACGAGAGCCGTCCGCCGATCGATCTCGGCATGGCTAGCTCGGCACTCGGACTGTGAAATGATAGCGCCTGACACGCAGGCACGGGCATGAGTAGCCTGAGATCGGAACCATTTTACGTGACCGGATGCTAAAACAGATTTAGTTCATGATCACAATCATGAAAACCTCAATCATAGGTTGACTGCATAACGGGGTATTACCGACATGTAATTGCTCACCAACAGCCTAAACAACGTGCGATAACGATACCATTTAGATCTCAGCATAGTCCTAGGCAGCATAAAACCGATGACGATAACATCTAAATTTCACGATAAGCCGGGAAACAACGTTAACGACGGGAACCTACACATTGCTTTTGGACTTGGGCGACTGTTGGCTGTAGCTGGGCTGTCGGCGCGTGTCGTAGAAATCTGGAAACAAAGCAAGGAAGTGATGAAGTTCGAGCCACTGCATACTCCCAGCGGCGGAGACAGAATCTTCACACATCGTCCCCACAGCACCCACAAGCCAGGCTCCATGACGGGATGACTTGTGAGAGAACCGCCACAAGCCGACTGCTGCCGGAAAGTTGCAGTCTTTTTCCAGCTGCGCGGGCAGGTCGGCGTGCTGATAACTGTGCGACCGGCCTGCCTTTTCCCAGCCGGGCGCACGGTCTCCGCGCATTGACATGCATCGCGGCGGCGACGCTTCCTGCTCTGCGCGGAGCCGGGGCTCTCACGCCGCCCGAGTCGGCGGAGCCGGGGCCCTCACGCCGCCCGAGTCGGCGGAGCCGGGACTCTCACGCCGCCGGAGCCGGGGCTCATACACCGCCGGAGTCGGCGGAGCCGGGGCTCTCACGCCGCCAGAGTCGGCGGAGCCGGGGCCCTTACACCGCCGGAGTCGGCGGAGCCGGGGCTCTCACGCCGCCAGAGTCGGCGGAGCCGGGGCTCTCACGCCGCCAGAGTCGGCGGAGCCGGGCTCACGCCGCCAGAGTCAGCGAAGCCGGGACTCTCACGCCGCCGGAGTCGGCGGAGCGGGCTCTCACGCCGCCAGAGTCAGCGAAGCCGGGGCTCTCACGCCGCCAGAGTCGCGGAAGTCGGGGCTCTCACGCCGCCAGAGTCAGCGAAGCCGGGGCTCTCACGCCGCCGGAGGTCAGCGAAGCCGGGACTCTCACGCCGCCAGAGTCAGCGAGTCGGGGCTCCCACGCCGCCAGAGTCAGCGGAGTCGGGACTCTCACGCCGCCAGAGTCAGCGGAGCCGGGGCTCTCACGCCGCCAGAGTCAGCGAAGCCGGGACTCTCACGCCGCCGGATGTCGGCGGAGCGGGGCTCTCATACACAGCCGGAGTCGGCGGAGCCGGGGCTCTCACGCCGCCAGAGTCGGCGGAGCCGGGGCCCTTACACCGCCGGAGTCGGCGGAGCCGGGACTCTCACGCCGCCAAGTCGGGAGCCGCGGCCCTTACACCGCCCGAGTCGGCGAAGCGGTGTCATACACAGCACGTGAGTCGGCGGAGCCGGGGCTCTCACACCGCCCGAGTCGGCGGAGCCGGGGCTCATACACCGCCGGTGTCGGCGGAGCCACGGCCCTTATACCGCCGGAGTCGGCGGAGCCGGGGATCTCACATACCGGAGCCGGCAAACACACATTCAACATCACAACCGGCAAGCGGCCGCCGGTGGTGTGGAGGAGCTGCCGGACGCGAACACGGCGGAAAGCGTGAGGTGGGGATTGTGGGGGGGGTGGGGGGAGATGACACACGACCGCAAATCTCTGTGAAACTTTAGGCATTTAATCCCACGCTGTTGCATACGAAATACAGAGGCAAAAACCCCGTTCGGCAGCGCCTGAGTGCCACTGGTGAGCGGCATCCCTGCTCGACCGGGCGGCCGAGGGGACGACGCCTTACCTGAGCTCTGCGGCTAGTGCGAGCCGCTGGCGACGGCTTACCTGAGCTCTGCGGCTAGTGCGAGCCGTTGGCGACGGCTTACCTGAGCTCTGCGGCTAGTGCGAGCCGTTGGCGACGGCTTACCTGAGCTCTGCGGCTAGTGCGAGCCGTTGACGACGCCTTACTTGAGCTCTGCGGCTAGTGCGAGCCGCTGGCGACGGCTTGCCTGAGCTCTGTGGCTGGTGCGAGCCGTTAGCGACGGCTTACCTGAGCTCTGCGGCTAGTGCGAGCCGTTGGCGACGCCTTACCTGAACTCTGTGGCTGGTGCGAGCCGTTAGCGACGGCTTACCTGAGCTCTGCGGCTGGTGCGGGCCGTTGGCGACGGCTTACCTGAGCTCTGCGGCTAGTGCGAGCCGTTGGCGACGGCTTACCTGGGCTCTGCGGCTGGTGCGAGCCATTGGCGACGGCTTACCTGAGCTCTGCGGCTGGTGCTGGCCGTTGGCGCCGGCTTACCTGAGCTCTGCGGCTGGTGCGAGCCGTTGGCGCCGTTGGTCAGCGGCCGGTCCACTGTAAGACGTCGGACCACACGCTGAGCCAGGCCGGCCGGACCGGGGCATGCGGGCGCACGCGGGGCCGGGGCAGCGGCGGCGCCCCATCCACACCACGGAGCATGCCGTCGGGTTGTGCTCCCATCGGGGTTTACACAAACGGCAACCGCGACGATCAGCAACAACACGAATAGTAACAGGCTGAGGCGCACGGGGAAAGTACGGGACAGGACGGTTTACAAGCAAGTCTAGACGAAACGACGAACTCCTGGAGATTAGTTCATGCAAGAGGCAGCTCAGGTCAAATAACCTGAAGGGTTACAAAGCTACAAACTCACATCAGTAGCTGCGTAACTATTAGCGCAGGGTGCACTTCACAACGTCAACCCTCGGGGCGCAGAAGCGGACCGAAAACACGTCTAGGACACGGCTGATCATCCAGGAACGGGCTACACTGACCTGTTTCTCGCAAGCTGGCCTGTCCCAGGGAGGGTGAGAGTGGGGGAGGGAGCGGGGGGCACGGGGGAGAAGCTGAGCAATTTCACACGGAAGGAACACTAGCCTATGACGTTAGAAGGGAAGCTCTGAGCTTGAGAAAAGCTCCACTGAACGGTGACCCAGCGCGGGTGAAGGGGTGGACAGCTATCCTGTGCCGCCATGAACTGTCCACTGACCGGTATCGCGGGGCAGCGGCGGCCGGGGCGGTGGTGGCTCCTCCAGCGGGGTATGGTTCAGCTGCAGCGGCGGCTCCAGCTGGCCCAGCGCCGCCTCCGTCAGCGGCCCCCGGGACCGGCCGTTTTGCCTGCCCGTTACACCGCACGCGTCACGCCCTCTGAACCAATGCAGTAAGAGAGGCGGGGCGACGACGCAGCGATTGGACGTAGGTTTGTCCAGGCACTCTAAATAATTATCAAACTCAGCACGAGGAGGTTTTAACGCGACGCATTGGCACAGCGAAACGACACAGTGCATCCACCTAACATCCAAATCAACAAGAATAGTACGAAACGCAGGCATATGTTTGAAAAACAATCACAAAAAGAAAAGAAAAACATAGAACAGAGCCAGCAACGTACGGCAAGAAAATACGGCCGAACAGGCAGAGCGCACAAATACAACCAGATAGGAAGTCTTCCAATGGTGCATCCATCCGGTCTCGAACACAGTTATCACGACGCGTTAAGTCGGCTTAGATCAAATCGCATTTTAACACCGGTAAGTCACACATCAGTCAATATAAGTAGCCAGCGCAACAGCCTGCTTTCATCACTGACGCAACGCGCCACAGACACCGTCCCCCCTCCCCCCCCCCCCCACCAGAGCCACGCAACGAAGCCGCACCTGTTCAGGTTGTTCTTATCGTCGTAGAGCCTGGGCGGCGGCGGCATCGACTGTGACCTGAGGTCAGGCCGGTCGGAGCGCGTCGGCGGCTGCACGTATAGGTTCTGGTTGCCGTAGTTGGAGCGCACGTCCGAGGACTCGCGCGCGTGGTGCGACGGGCTCTCTGTGAACGGCCGAGAGGTCAGCCGGGTCACGTCCGTATCGGACCGCGAACGGCCGAGTTTCCGAACGAATAGCTGGGCGTTTGCATACATTTTTGGTCAAATGCAGTTGTAAACTGCCGCGCTCATCGCGAGCGGCGAGGGTGCTGCGTTGGGTTAATATTTATTCATGGATTAATGACTCACTTCGGGCGAGTTAGCACTAAAAATCCACTACGAATCACTCAGGTATAATCAATGTAGCCATCGAGCATGTTTTTTAATCCCCACGCGAAAGCGTACGAAGCCGATACCGGACGTCATTATGTTGAACGTGTCTGATAATGGCAGCGAACAGACACATCTGACATGCCACTAGAGCGTGTCTGATAATGACAGCGAACAAACGCATCTGACATGCCGCTATTTCCACGCCATCCGAATGGGAGGCGCGCCAAATGGGAAGCCAAAAGGAGTGGAGGTCAAATCAATACGCATGACACAGCAACTATAAACACAATTTTGACACCCTACCCGTCACTGACCAGTTCCAAACCAATCATCGCGCCCCCCCCCCACCGCATCGCAATCACGAACCACAACGTGCCCCACTCGCAGCATGGTGGTATGTCGAGCCTCACCCTCCCACCACCACCTGGCTCGTGACCACGCCGCACCGCCCCACCTTTGGTCTCTGAGTCTGGCAGGGCCGGCCGGCCGCCCGGCTCCCGGCGCACCACCAGGTGGACGCGCTCCTTGGCCGCCTCCATCAGCTTGCGGGCCTCCTTGAGCGTCATGCCGTCGGTGGCCAGCTGGTTGATGCGCAGCACCACGTCGCCCTCCTGGAGCGTCGCCGCCTCGCGGTCGGACGTGGCCGAGCGGTTCGTGATCTCCTTCACGTAAATCTTGCAGCCGAGCACAATACCGAAGTCTGCGGGCAGACGGAGAGCAGGCTTGAGCGCTCTGCCTGATATGGGGCAGAACGGGACTGGGCGTGATGTAGGGGACGGACGAACGGAGACGGCTGGGGTGAAGCGGAACGGAAGCGGACGGAGGCGGCCGCAGTGATGGAGAGGTGCGCTCCGACCGCGCGTCGGAGGCCCTGACGTTGGACAGAGGTGCTGAGATACCGCAATAATGAGGCAGAATCAATGGCATGGAACGTCGAATACCACGTGACTCATGCACCGCGGCGGCTTGCAACACCGTGCCGCGGGCGACGGGCCAACCCAACCGGCACAGTTCAGCAGCCGGCTGCCCCACTGCCCAACCAGCCTTGACGTAATGCACCTAAGCCGGCCACTCCACTACTCGTCTCCCGCCGCCCAGCCCGCAACGCTCCGGCAGAGTCCGCCACGCTACGTCGAATCCCGAGAGCTCGCGGCGGCTCCCGCACGCCCACACCGCCCGGCGGTCCGGGCCCAAACACGACCAGTTCAGCGGGTCCGCCCGCCGCGCCGGTCCGGCACGTGGGTCGTGCTCCTGCACGGCACGGCGCCGCGTGCTCACGGCGCCAGTTTTCCGGGCGTGGCGCCACCGCCGCCGACGGTGGCACGGGCCGCCGGACGGGCCGCGCGTCACGCCACCGGCGGCCACCGCCGGCGGCGCGGCGGGCAGGGCCGCGCGCCGCTGTGTGGACCCCGTGACCGCGCGGGGGCGGTGTCATTAGCGCGCTGTCGGCCGCCGGTAATGTGCCCGGCCCGGCCGGCGTGCCGAGGATAGCTGGCGCTCTGGTGGCCGCGGCGCCGGACGAGCTGGCGGCGGTCCGGACCGCGGCGCCGGGGATAGCTGGCCGCGCCTGTGGCCCCGGCTGCCGGTCCGGACGCCGCGGAGCTGGCGGCGTCCTGACCGGCGTGCCGGGGATAGCTGGCCGCTCTGGTGGGCCGCGGCGCCGGACGAGCTGGCGGCGTCCGGACCGGCGTGCCGGGGATAGCTGGCCGCTCCGGTGGCCCCGGCGCCGGACGAGCCGGCGGCGTCCGGACCGGCGGCGCCGGTGGACGGGCACCGCTCACGTTGGCCGCCACTCGGAGCTCGCTTCGGGGCTGTTCTGAGTGGGGGAGGGGAAAGGGGAGGGAGGAGGAAGACCAAGAGAATTCAGGGAGGACAAAGAGCGGCGCTTCCGACGTCCGGGTGAGGCGGGCGAGCGCCAAGCTGCGCAGAGTCGGTCGCAGTGAGATGACGGGACGTGGGGAAGCCAGGTCCGCCATCCGGGCGTACCTCCGCCAACTCGGAGCTAGGCAGGGCCTCACTCGGGCTTCCCAGCGCGCTAAAGCCATCCATCCAACCGCCGCTAGCGCCACTGACAGCAAATCGTCTAATCGCCGCCCTCGGGGCGCGCCATCCGGCGAGAGACACCGGCCAGCGCCTCCCGCCACCCGCCCGCAGCCAGTCGGCTGTGACAGCGGCGCGCGATACAATGAGCTCCGCCGTGGCGCCGCCTCCGCTCGGACCGGCACTGCCGGCCGGCCGGCGGCGCCTCGGCCAGTCACGCGGTCGGATGTCGACAACGGTGCCGGCGCGCAGCTGTCGGTCGCCGTCTTCATGTGTAATCAGACACACAGAGATGCCGTTCCTCACCCGCATTCAGACTGGTGGTCGCGTCAGGTAAGAGAGATGGTTCATAATAACGTGCCAACAGTGTTGCTTTACCCAGTACACGTCGAGCACAGGCTGCATTCGGCCAGAACCGACGCTTTTAGGAGGGTGCAATCCACGTGGGCGCATGCAAGATTAACGGTACGGTGGAGGCGCAGCCCACGTTTCAACTGAGGAAGCAGCCGACTCGCAGGCAATCTGAACACAGGCGTGCTCTGCGTGACGAAGGCAACGTCCGAAAACGGCGCGAACACATCGGCGGAGCCCCGAAGCACGTCATCCGGGGAGGGGGGGGGGGGGGCGTGGCGGCTGCCTGTCGGAGCACACGCCCTCACCACCCGGCCCGCGCCCGTCGCCGGCCCGGCCGCCACTCACCGTCCTTCTTCTTGGCCTTGTTGAGGCTGAGCTTGAAGGTCTGCGGCTCGGGGTGAGCGGGCAGCACCACGCGCCGCTTGATGTAGAGCCGCACCACGGCGCCCGAGTCCTTCAGCACCTGCACGGCCGTGGCGTAGTCGACGTTCTCCAGGGAGACGCCGTTGGCGCTGAGCACGCGGTCGTTGACGCTGAAACGGACGGGACGCGCCTGACCGGTGGGCTCGTCTGTGGGCTGGGGGACTTCACGGCACCTGCGCCAGTGCCGGCCGGCGAGGCGGCGACGGCCGGGGGATGGGACGGTGATGGGCGCTGGTTGGGAGAGAGACTTGTCTTCGGGAGTAGACAGACTTGTCTTCGAGAAGGTGCAAAGGTCCCGGTAAATAAGCAATTCTTTTCAGACGTCTTCGCAGGCTTCCCGCACGTGCCACCTGTTTTTCAGGCATGCTGCGCTGTCCGTTCAGAAACGGACCCGTCAGCCAGTACATAACAAACTACTTCCCTGATTGGTGAGCAAACCCAGAATGTCAGTTTATGGCTGTTACTTTGCATGACCCATCTCAACGGCATTTGCTCCATCAAGATATTGAAGCACTTTGATCTGCCCGTGGAAGTTCCACTCACAGTGCGACACACTAAGGCTTCCGATGTGATCTGCATATCAAAACACCGCTTCAATCGATCAGCCGAATGGCGAGGAGCCCAGCATCTCCGTCTCCATCACGACAATGGCGCACATTAACTTGGGGTTCTTCTCCGTAAGCCCGGCGGAGACCGCCGTCCGTCACAACAGACCGCTCTGAGCCGCCTAAATGGCAGCGCGGCGGTCGGTCTACCGGGCCGTCTGAGCCAGACGGCGGCTTTGGGGACAAGAACCGAGCGGGACCGGACCAGATCTCTGGGCCGACCAAACCAGACTGGGACTATGGGGACAAGAACCGACCGGGACCGGACCAGATCTCTGGGCCGACCAACCAGACTGGAGCTATGGGGACAAGAACCGACCGGGACTCGGACCAGATCTCTGGGCCGACCAAACCAGACTGGAACTATGGGGACAAGAACCGACCGGGACCGGACCAGATCTCTGGGCCGACCAAACCAGACTGGGACTATGGGGACAAGAACCGACCGGGACCGGACCAGATCTCTGGGCCGACCAACCAGACTGGAACTATGGGGGCAAGAACCGACCGGGACCGGACCAGATCTCTTGGGCCGACCAAACCAGACTGGAACTATGTGGACAAGAACCGACCGAGACCGGACCCCATCCTGGGCACGAGTGGCAGGACTCGCTGCCACTCGGCTGAGTGAGGACAGGATGTTGACAGGATGAGGACGGGATACTGAGGGAGGGCAGGACAGTATGAGGACACGATCTTGACACTGGTTTGGGCGGAAGTCAATACAGCAGCATAGGCGCAGACGGCCATGCGTTGGACGCACCGTGCGTTTAATGAAATAACACAACGGAAACAAACTTAAACGAAGTGACTGCGCCCTATTCATCCAATGAAACGATAAACAAGCGCGGAAACACCCGCTAGTATTTACAGGTAGAAGGGATTAACTAGCCGTTTACAGAAGCCACATAAACACGGCTGTTTAGGTATCGCCATGGCGGTATTTCAAGCTATTTATAGACCCCCGCATAGCCGCTTGATATATCGCTACTAAACCCCACAAGCCTCCGTAAGATCCTCATCTAAACGTGGCTTACAATTTAAGCCGAGGGACCGATCATTTCACAGGCTTTGCTGCCTCACGCTGGAGCGCATAGCCGGAATTCCGACCTTCGCGACGTGCAACCACTAGATTACGAAACATGACGGCGAAACGAGAGCAACCCATCACCATCGTTCACGCCTCAAGACCGTGTTACGTGCATAGTAGAAAAGTGGCATCGCAGAGCCTGTGGCGAAACCTCTCTGAGTTTTAACTGACAGGGCGCTCCCTCGGCATCGCTGCTTGTAAGAACTACATCAGACAGCTCGGGCGCCAACGTAAAGGAAAAAATAACGCTTTATCATGTAAACACCAGCACCTTACTTACCAAGATCTCACAAAAACGGGCGAAAGATAACGACAAAAGCTAGTGTCACATTGCTGCCAGCGGCCACATGTCCACATGTCCACTTGTCCACATGTCCCCGCCGACGAAACGACACCACGCTCACTTCCAAGCACGCCGGCATGTTCACCGTCATGTCAACACCGTCATTCCGCGTCACCGATGCCTGAAGGACCCCACACGGCTGCCGCCCCCCCCCCCCCCCCCGCGATCGGGCCGTACTCACTGCAGCTTGCCTTCGGCAGGGCCGGCCTTGAGCACGTCCGAGATGGCGATGCTGGGATCGCCGGTGGTGAAGTGCGGATTATCGCGGCCGCCGCTGACGGCGATGCCAAAGCCATAGCCGGGCACGCGGTTCAGCGAAACGTGATGGTACTCCCAGACCACCCGTTCGCCACCCTGGAACACATGAGGGGGGGGGGGGTAAATACCGGCCGGCAGCAGGCAAAGGCCTGACGACCGGCGAAGCATCGGCCGGATAACTCAGAGTTTGCTTTTCATCCATCGCACGTGGCCTTTTTAGACCACACGTCAGCCATCAAGGAGTGAGAACTACGGGACAATGGGCTTGTTGATTGGACAATGAATGAGTGATCACCCCGAAAGCCAAAACGTTCCATTCAGAGCCCCAATAGATCGGCTTTTGTTACCCACTTCAGGGAGGACACAATGCAGCACACGATATCTTGACGAGTTAGAATATCATAAGTCAATGTTTACAATCGCCATCCGTCCTCCCAGCCGATTGCAATACACATTTGACGAGCCAACAGGGCACGATCAGAACGGGGAATATCGAGTTTCTACAGCTATTACTTGATCACCCAACGTCCCAAGCCATCCCCAAAGCGAACCAGAGCGCTTCTGGAACTCCACCGAACAAAGCGCCGCCGGATCCTCTCATCACCAGAAACCTGACCGAATCATCACATCGCGGACTAGCGTCGGCAGGTCACCGAGGACCCGTCGCGCGCCGAGGGAGCCGGTCCCGACGGGCGCCCGCACCGGCGGACCGCAGGAGCGGGCGGTGACGTGACCGGACCGTGTGCAGCCCGCCCCAGCGCCGCGGGAGGAATGGAAAGCTCTCGCTCTGGTGACACGACACTTATTGGAATTGGGACGGCGCGTGACATATCCGACGACCATCAGACAAGCTTTCAAACACAATCGGAGAGCGCTGGCCGGCGCCTTGTTCCACCGCCCGCCCGGCCGAACCGCCGCCGCGGAAAACACGTGAAAACGTCTACTGGCATCGCTGGTATGCCAGCCGGCGCATCACAATGCCATCAAGGACGAAGTGCTGAAACCAAAGAGGCCATAGAGCGCCCACATGAAGGACGATCGCATCAGAGTGGCCGACGTGTTTCGTGCCCGACATCTCCCGAATTCCACTGTTTCGATCCGCAGCGGTTCCCACCTACACTACGCCACACCGTGTCGCAACAGAGAGACGCCCTAAACACACCACCACCAGCCGCCAGCAGACCACAGGCCTCACAAGCGAGGCGCAGGATGACAGATCGACACGCGCCGCCGGCAGAGGCACGAAACCAGCCGCGATCCTCAGACACCGCGCGCCGCCCAAGCCGATACATGCTGCAGGCACAGTTGTGAAACAGAAACACCGCTGTCGGGGGCGGACGGCCAGGTTATGGAGGACGCCCACTGCGGCCCGGGATCGGCTATAATTTACCCATATTTGGGTCGGCCCGACCGTCCGTAATGATGAAGTTATTAATTCGACCTCCCACCGGCCGCCTGATGGCCCGATCGTGGAATGCTTTCTCCGCTGAATCCAGCGGGAAAGCGGCCGCACGCCGGCCCTCGCGCCGGCCAACCCGACCACTCCGTGATTTCTGACGGTAAATATTCGGACTTTCACGTGCCAAGTGACACGCCACTGGCACGGATCGCGTCCGGCGGTAGCATCGCGCGGCCCCGGCGCAGCGCAGAGCGCTTCTGAAGCTCCCAGCCGGCGCCCGGTTCGCCTGACCACGGAAACTCATCGACTCGGTGCGGTGCCTCTGGACGACGCGTCCCGGTCCCGGCGTCGTCTCGCAGCGGCGCCGGGACGCGGGTGGCGCCGGCGCCGGCGGCCGGCGGCCGGGGGCGCGGTCCGGGTAATGGGGCCGGTCGGGCGCGCGGCGCCGCCCCCCGCGCGCCGGCCCGGCGGCGACACCCATTACCCCACCGCGGTCGGCTCGGTGGTCATTACGGGCGGGTCGGCCCGTGCGACAGGACTGCCGACGGCGCCGCCGGGCACGGCAGCCCGGCACATGTCGTCAGCGGTCCCAGCACCGCCCCCGGCGGCCATGCTGCAACACGCCCCCGGCGCGAGCGGCCGCACTTTCACTGGCGGAGCGCGCGCGTGCGCCGTGCACGGCCGGCTTTTTGCCGGCGCCGGCACCGGCCGGGTCGACGGAAACGGCGCGCTCTGACCCGACCTGACCCCGGCGGCCGGAGTGGGCCGGACGGACGCGCCGTGACGGATCGGCCGAGGTGGCGGCGATTAGCGCGCTTTGTACCCGGACGGCGGGAGCCGGCGGGCCGCTGGGTTCGTCCGCTCTGGCGGGGACGGACGGCGGGAGCCGGCGTGCCGGTGGGTTCGTCCGCTGGGGCGGGGACGGGCGGTGGGAGCTGGCGTGCCGGTGGGCTCGTTCGCTCTGGCGGGGACGGGCGGTGGGAGCCGGCGTGCCGGTGGGTTCGTTCGCTCTGGCGGGGACGGACGGTGAGAGCGGGTGGGGGCCCGCCTACCGACGGGCTCGTCCGCTCCGACGGGACGGACGGTGGGAGCCGGCGTGCCGGTGGGTTCGTCCGCTCTGGCGGGGACGGACGGTGGGAGCCGGCGTGCCGGTGGGTTCGTCCGCTCTGGAGGGGACGGACGATGGGAGCCGGCGTGCCGGTGGATTCGTTCGCTCTGGCGGGACGGACGGCGGGAGCGGGTGGGGGCCCACGTACCGACGGGCTCGTCCGCTCCGGCGGGACGGACGGTGGCGGCTGGCGGGACGGACGGTGGGAGCCGGCGGGCCCGTACTCTCGGACGCGGAGGCGGTGCCGGGCGCTCGTAACGCGGCCCGCCGCGCTGAGTCAGCAGAAAGGCCGATTTGCGCTGCTCCAGTGGACAAAGCGCTTGTTTACGACAGCAGGTGCGGGTGAACAGAGACAAAGGATCGTTTGCCAGCGGACGTTTCATCGGTTTGGGCCAGATCTTACAGCTTACGTCGAATAGATTAGTTGCAGTCATAGACTAATACACATGGGTATTCACGTAATCACACTTCGGATTCAGCAGCACGAGTGCCACAGCGCCACCGTCGTAGTAAGAAGGCCCAAGGTATCCTATGGAACATATTTTTTCCTTGTCAAACCAATTGACCAATAGGACAATACTACATGCATATATATATATATATATATATATATATATATATATATACAGGACCAATTGCGATAAATCTTACCGCAGGCAACATCACAACGACGAAGCACCTGCTCATTCAATTTGTAGCTTCACGCAGTGTACCGAACGACGCAGTGGTTAAGGTGGAAGGCAACATAATCCGAGTAAGATGATAGTGTTACGCAGCGTGCATTAACACAGCCTCCAATGGTTAACTTGGCACCGCCGCTCAATAGCTGAAACAAGCATTCATTAACTGTTAAGTATAAAATGACCGTTCAATAAATGTTTAAAAACCCGCCGCACAAACAAAGAAAACCCGTACAGCCAGCAAACGTTCTGAGGTGGCCCGAGGACGCTTTGGCTCATCCAGGCCATGTTACATGGTTCCATGGCGCTCGGGTAGACCCGGTGACATGGGTCGCCCGCCGGGTACCATCCGCAGTGCGGGACAACACAAAACTACCCACAGAACGGCATCAAGATGGATCAAAATACCGGTCCAAGCTATGGAATCTGGGATATAACCATGCACGTCCTCTGCATGCCTTCGGCGTATCACTGAGCCCGCACACACAACGGATTTGCATCCGCAAACAAAATAAGAAAGACTGGATCTTGAGCGAGGTAAAATCATGGTACGTTCGGTTATCTTGCGGTGCTGTAGCGTGATGTCTGACGCAGCTTTTAAGGTATATCACTCAGGTCGCGCTACATGCTGTAATTGCCCACACTTGGAGCAATGGCGTAAACGCGAGTCAAGAGCTATGCACATCTCAGGTATGCCAGAAGACAAGATCTACAGCCTCTGACGACGCCCAGTCAGTGACACCGCGTGCACTGAACACGAAGCGATGGAAGCGCGCGGCCTCCATCTTACCCACGAACTCACCGAAACCTTACACCGAAGGATGTAGCCCCTAAAAACCGCCGAGTAACACGATCCTCGCCCCACTCACGCGGCCCGCGGACGGAGTCGTGACCCACCTGCGCAGCAGCGTCCAGACTCATCCTCATGTCAGCGGCCCATCCCCGCGCGCGGGCCCGGCACACGCACACACGCGCACGCAGCGGCCGGCCACCCGACGCGGCCACGCGCGCGCGACCGGCTCTCTGCCCGGGCGGCCGGGCACAACATGGCGCCGGGCCGCCCCGATGGTATGTCTCCAAGACGTGCCGGTTGGCCGGCTCTTATTTTGGCCGGGCGGGCCTGCCGCTCACATCGGCCGCTCGGGAGTCGGGTGGAGCGAGAGTCGTTGGAGGGGTGTGTGGCTCCGGTGGGGCGCAGGGGTGGGGCGAGGGAGACGGTCGAGCTGCGTGGGCCCGGTAATCAGCCAAGGGAAAAGAGTCCCAGAGCGGGCAGCGCCGGTACTCCGGTATGCACAGCCCGGCCGCACTAATCAGCCGCAGGAACAGGTTGATGAAGGCAAAGTACGGCCTCTGCCACCACGACCGCGCACAGCCGGGTAGGGCCGACGCGGAGGCAAGCGGAGACCGGCCTTCGCAGAGGCCGTATCGCCGAACCGTGGCCCGTTTTTTTTTCTGAAATTACGATCCCTGGACGGATTATCCCTTTCGCGGGGTGTTTGTACGTGCGGCCGCTCAATATGCACGTCAATCACTGGACCTAGCGTCAAAACAAAGCGACGATCCCACCCAAGAGCCAATCGCGCTGCACCGCGGCGACCGCAACGCGCCGAAGCGAGCCTAACCCGGGAACTGCGACCGACGAACGAGAGCACAACACCGGCCGGGCTTCCTGCGGCGACGATGGGTGGCGGAGGCGGCGGGCGACGAGAAGGAGACCGCGCTGCGTCCGAGCTCGCGCGACGCGCCGGGGCGCCACGACGCGGCATTGTACCGCGCCTGGAGGCGCTGCTGACGCGGGAGTGTCACGCAGGCCCAGTGATGAATTGGGGAGAGCCGCACGCGCTTCAGATAGCCGCGGGGTCGCGGCACCACTGTCCGCGACGCGCAGGTGTCAGGGCGCAGCGCGCAGCGTCGGCGCGTTCGACAATGGTCAGGCCCCAGCGGCGAGCCGCCATGAATACCTGATTGCATTTCTTGCGGTGGCCGGCGCGCTCTCCGAAGCGGCGGAGCCGGTCGGCGACCGATATGGGTCACACGCACGCAAACAGACACACACAAACAGGCGCGCGCGCGCGCCGACCTGGGGCCGCCGGCCGGATTCATAATTCATCTGCGGCGCGGCGTGGCCGTTTCTAGCGCACCAAGCGCCACCAGGCAGGCGGCGCTCGAGACTTGGCGCGTGACCCCGGCTGGGACGACCGACGGGTGCCGAGACGAAGGCCAGACCTGGTGCCGACCGCCCGTAAACGCCCAGCAGGACAGATATGAGACAGCCTGTCGGATATCGAAACCGAACCGATGGCGACGTGGCATCAACAGCTATATCGTCGGTTTTCTGAAGCGCGGCGCGGTCCGATCATTAACAGTTGACCAATCAGTGGTATTGCACAGTATCGGAGCATTATCGGGTTAGAACAATAGGCTACGCTTCGCACGCAGATCATGCAAAAGACAAGGTTTTATCGTCTATTGTTCTTAATATCACCGCATTGTGTGAAGGCTAGCAACGGTAAACTGAGAGAACGGGACAATCACGGTCATCAAATCAAGCACGCCGCAGAATGCAAACTTTTTTGGGAAGAGCAAAATGGTGACGTCCAAACCGCGTAATTGAGACGCAATGCCCATGAACCTCAGATATAACCTCAGATAATAACCTCAGAAGGCCGAGAGCGTCATGGGGGCTAGTCTTATGAAAACGAGCATCGCTAGAGACTTGACCAATGAGAGCCTTCAAACATCATTTGGCCCCGAAACGCGGGTGTAACGGTGAATACATGACGACTGCCGCGAAAGCATCAACACTTCGCTGTTACTTTAGCTCTCGAGTGTAGGCGTGAGCGATTGAGGACAGACGGCGACGTCTCATCACCGAACACCAGCGCGTCACGACCTCCCGCGCCCCGCAGGCCAGGCCGGCTCGGCGGCGGCGCCACACCGCCGGAATCTCGCGAGCGCTGGGAGATATCACCGCCGCACAACGCCGGCCGCTAAAGCCATCGTCATTTCCGGCGCCGGTCGGCCGCCGCCGGCCCGACCCGGCCCCACGCATCGTACATCCAGCGCGTCACTGGTCGCAGTTGCCTCGCTCGCTGCACCAGAGAGAGGCGGGGCGGCGGCCGCGGTCAGCCGGCGGTCTGGGCCGCGGTCCGGCAGCTCGCGGCGGATCGCGGCCCGTCGGCCTGGCCGCAGCAGCCGGGCACACTGAGAGCTCGGCACCGAGAGCTCGGCACCGAGGGCTCGGCACCGAGAGCTCGGCACCGAGAGCTCGGCACCGAGAGCTCGGCACCGAGAGCCCGGCACCGAGGGCTCGGCACCGAGGGCTCAGCACCTCGGCGCTCAGGGCGGAGTGGCGGCGGCGCCGGTGTGCAAGGTCGCGGCCGCGGCGAGGTCAGCGCATCCCCGCCCCGCCGTTACGTCCGCACCTGAATGGGGGGTGCGGCCGGGACTGCACCCACTCGCACGCGGGCGCGCTCTTGCAGCGGCGAGTAACGCCGGGTAAACACAGCCATAAAGCCGGCACCGAACACGAGCCGGGCGGGTCGCGGGGTTTGCGAGGGGCTCTCTGACCCGGTTTCCTAGGTACAGAGCCCTGTTCGGACGGACTAAGCACGCAATAACAGGTCAAGCACGGCGGAGATGACTGCCCTAATTGAATCGTGTCGAAGCAGACAATTTACGATACAGTTGTTGTGGATGGTGTGCCATCTTAAATGCAAATGTAATGGAATCGATTAGTTTGGAAGATGGTGGTAAGAGAGATTTCTTGAAGGCGTTCCGTTACGCCCACTCGCATCCCACATGCGTGCCGTCAACGCTGCTTTCCGCTGAAATAAGGTGTTGCGAACCACCTCACCGGCAATGATTATGGTCTTTATGAGTCATTCGTGGAGTCAAATTCGACATCCCGACCGTGACCTCAGCAACGTCTCGCGCGCCTCGTCAGCGCAAACTCGTCCCACCAGGCAGCTCACCAAAAACTCACCTTGAACCCCGGGGCCAAACCGCAGGGACCGGCGTGAACTCAACACTGCCCTTATCCCAGCCGGCTGGGCCTCCTCGACCCCGCCCCGCAACCCTCCCGCGCCCGGCTCCAGCGGGCCGGGCCGGCGGTCGTCTGGCTTCAGACGCGCGGCGCCACACAGGCCGGCGCGTGGGAGTCGCGAGAGCGCGCCTCCGCCCACGGCCGGCCTTCCGTCGGGCGCGGCGACTCACCCGTCGGCGGCGCGGCCGGCGACGACGCTGCCCGGCCGGCTCGGTGCGGCGTGACCTCGGGTCACGCTGGCGGCCGGCGGGGTCAGGCTGGTCGGACCTGAGGTCTTGACAGTTCTGGTCAGGCTGACCTGACCTGGCATCAGGGCGGTGTCTCTGGACGGGCTCCAGGGCACAGAAGTGACCGGCGGGGTCGGACTGGCCATACTTGGTGTCGTAGCATCTCGGATCGAGCTGAGCTGACCCGATGTCGACGCAGCGACTTGAGTCCGGTCTCAAGTCACAGTGGTAGTTGGCGTTAACACACTGGCTGGACCTGGGGTCTTGACGACTCCGGTCAGGCGGACCTGGCCTGCCTTCAGGACGGTGACTCTGACCATGCGTGGGGTCGCGCTGGCGGCTGGCATCATCATACCTGTCGGACCTGCAGTCGCAGCACCTCTGGTCGACCTGACCTGGCCTGGGGTCAGCGTGACCGCTCTGATGCGAGTCCAGATCACGCCGGTGGGCTGTAGGGTCAGACTGGCTGGACTGGAGGTCACGGAGCTGACCTCGGTCGGTCTGATGTGTCCTCACGACGCAGTAGTGACTACCGTGGTCAGGCTTACATGACCTGATGTCAGGACAGTGACTCCGGTCAGGTTGGTGTGGCTTCAGGGCGCGCTGGTAACTGGGATGATGATGACTCTGCCCGAAATCGTCCGGTTCACGACCGCGGTCAATCTGGCCTGATTGCGAGTCACTTGGCGCGCACTCTCGTTCAAGCCGACCTGTCTCCAGGCAGCGATGCGGAATGTTTTGCCCGTCCAGCTGACCTCCCTCCGGCTGTTGCGGGCGGCCGTTCTCGTCGACTTGTCGCGATGCCGTGTCAGTGACCTCCTCAAGCTGAACTGAATTCGAGTCGCGGCAAACGACGGTCGGCTCCGTACGAGCACATCCAGCTTCAGACCCTCCACCGGCGTCATCAATCCAGCCTGCGGCTGGTTCACATCGCTCACTGCCTTCGTTGCCTTGGCCTGCCTCCAGGTCACATCTCTGAATGCCTTCATCAATCGGGCTTGATTCCTGGGCACACGGCTCGCCTATTCTGAGCGCGGGCGGGCGCATTTCGGATCGCCTGGTTCACTGTTCGAGCCCGCCTGACACGGCTCCCCAACCGGCTGGGAAGTGACATCGTCTATCCTTACTGGCTCCGGGTTCATAGCCGGCGCGCTCAGAGGTGAGCCCGGATCAGAATGATCCGTTCGCAGGTCCGACCTCACCTCGCCGCGGCCGGTGCTCTGGCTGCCCGGGGTCAGTATCGCCTCGCCCGGGCCACAGCCGGGCACCAGCACGGGGCCACGACGACGGCTGGCCTGGTCTCTCCCAGCCTGACCTCGAATCCCGCGGCTCGCTCCTCTGGTCGATGTGAACTGGCGTCGTATGCTGGCACGGACCGCTCGGGCGCATCTGACCAGTCCGTTCGTCGCCTCTATCACTGGTCCCGTCTGCCCTCCGGGCAGGATGCTGGCAGCTCCCGTCCGTTCGGCCTGATCTCATGTTATGATGGTCCAACACTGCAGGCGCATGTCCCGCTGTCGGGTGACCATGGTTACGCGCCTGGTCTCTCTGATTTGCTCCAGGGTCACCACGGACACCACCCATGTCGATATGACCTGACCTGCGGGTCCGCCTGTGTCTGTCCTGGTCACGGCCTGACCTCGGCTGACCCCGGCCACCACCTCCGTCGACCTGACCTGACCCGCCGGCACGCCGCCTGCGTCTGTCCCGATCGCGGTCCTCCGAGCTCAGGTCACCTCGACGACCGCTCCTGTCCACCTGGCCGGCCGGCTCCCGTCGCTGAGCGGTGGCGCTTGTCTGACCTGGACCGCGCTGTGGTCGGCGTTGGCCGCGGTCCCTCGGAGCCGCCCTCCCTGCCTCCTGATGAATCGGCTCCTCCCGCTGTCGCGACTCGCCCTCGGCCACACCCAGCAGTCCCAGACAGCCCGCCGGCAGCCACATGGCTGGGCAGCGGCCTAGGCGACCTCTCAGCCTCGCCGACCGGTCCGCGCGCTCACACAGCTGTGCTCCACAGCGGCAGTCGATGGCAGTCCGCGCTCAGACAGCACGGAACGCTGAGCAGTCCCCCAGCCACGCCCGGGTCTCCAACTGTATGTATCACTTCCTTCCACTCGGTGCCTTGCCGCAGGCTGGCTTCCCTGTCCCGGCGCGCCACGGCAGCCCTGGACCACTCCTTGCAGTCCACGCAGTCCACCAAAGCGGTGCTCAGCGTCTACTGACACTGACCCCTGCGCCACAATGCAGCAGCGGGGTTGCAGCGGTGGCGAACCGACTGAACCGACGCCGGCGCCACCGAAACCGGAGCGCCATCCGCCCCCTGCCGAGCGCCTCTGGCCACCGGAGCCGCGGGGGGGCGGAGGTTGCGGCTGTCAAAACACGCCGCCGCCGCGGTACGGTAACCCGAGCGACGCGGCGGACACGAACGTGACGCGGGTGGCGCGCGCGTGCACCCAATGTCAGCATGCGGTCGGGGCGAAGAAGGCCGCGACTTCGTGGCGGTAACCGCGGTATGCGCGTGCGCGGTTCGTAGACCGCGACGAACGGGCGCCGGGCTGGCGGCTTCAGATGGCTTCGCCTAGATCTAAACGTCGTCTGACTCATCCGACATCGGCGGAGGGCGGGAACGGGTCCAGGACCGAGAGTGTGACACACATGCTGCTGGCCACATTCTGCCCACATGTGCTGAAACTGGACCGCGACTAAAGAAACAGTAAACACCTCGTACAAGCTGCAGTCTAAACACAGGAGCCGCGGGACGACAGACTTCATGACTGGGAAACACATCTCGTGAGCTCGGATGTCGTCACGATGCCGCGTCGGCCGCATGCTGGTCTAATGGAACGCGCATGACTGCCCTCTCCGGAAATTATTTTCGAACCACCATCACGCACCATTCCGAGGCGCCAACCAATAAAAATCGATGCCGCATTCCTCGCCGCATTCTTCTCAAGCCGCCGTCAAGGAATCCAAACATTCTGCGCATTCTGACAGCCGCGTCAGATTCCCATTCACTGGACACTGAACGTCTGCGATACCGCGTGCGTGACATGAGGAACATTCCGCAGGGCGTGCATCGCCTCATCTCTCCGTAATCCTCCCTCCTCAGCGGGGCGGGCTGCGGCGCACTTTAATCAGCGCCAAGGCGGACGCCAGTGACGTCACAGGCACGCTCCGTGATCGGGTACATCTGTGTCAGTTCACACCGGCAGAGCCCGGATGGTTCGACGCTCATGGGAGGCCGCGATCAATACGATACAGGACGAACTGCCGGCGGAAAGGAACCGCCCTGTAACGGCTTCCGCGAGTCACAAGCCTCGATGCAAGCGCACTATGCAATGCCAGAATACAGGGGAAGCCTCCCAGACAGACTAGCTGGCTTGACTCGGTCGCAACAACCAGGGCGTGATTTCGCCAAATGGGCTGAAACCCCTCCAACCGGAGATACGACACTGCACCCCTACCAACAACCACTCAAAGAACCATTACGTACGACACGTTCAATAAAATAATTGATAAACTGTTCAATTAGATGACGGGCGGGGGGGGGGGTTAGGGTGCATCGACTGCTGTAGGTCGTGCAGCCAGATGACGGGCGAGCCCTGTAAATATCATCGTTACCACAGGCATTCTCCTCATGCATCACCGAGAGAATACAAGCCTTCCCAGGCATTCACTGTTCCATGTCTGGTTTGTGCGAGCCGATCGCATGTCCTGCGATCTGTGGACCCTCCGAGAGACAGGTGATCGATCACACCGTGCGACCGAGCGGACGGCACGGTCACAGCCAGCCAGCGGGCCCACTCGACGTCGCATGTCGCGTACGACGGCGCGGGGTGGCGCTAAGTGGCGCGGGGTGGCGCACGGTGCCCCAGGGGGCGTACAGCGACACACGACGGCGCTCAGGAGCGCGGCGCGTACGAGAACAGCGGACGACGACGGCGACGGACGGAAGTGGCGCAGCACCGGCCGCCGTCCGCCGCTCCCACGCCGGCGCCAGGTTTAATGACATGCGCTGTGCGCCGGCGCCGTCAACAGCCCGGCCGGAACAGATTCATTTCCGCCGGCGCGACCGCCGGTCGCCGTGCCGCCTCTCCGACGCGGCGGGTGGGACCCAAGGGCCGGCGGGGGGACTGAGGCGTCCGCTGACCTCTGACCCGCGGCAGGTCACGGCGGGTCACGACGGGTCACGCATGGCTCGTAACGCGGCTCTTGGGCGTCCGTCGGCGACGGCGGCTTTGGAGCCGGTGTGGGGTGTCGATGCACGCGTTTAGCGGTAGAGAGGGCGGACGGGGCGGAGGAGCTCGGGGCGATGTCACTGGGCTCGCACGAGCGTCGAATGCCGGTCAAATAGAACTATCACCCAGCGAACGGTCGGCTGCAGTCTGGATATTTCGAGCTCTTGTCGGCCACGCGCGCAGCCTGGCCCCAAAACGAATATGAAAGCTAATAGCTTGCGATCTAAGAAATTCGACCGTCGAATATGAGTTGGCCTCCCAAATAAATGAACACCATTATCTTTGAAAAGTCTGGGTGTTCTAGGCTGCAGCCCCCACGCATCAAAACACATGGAAACCTTACAAATACCGATCCGTCACTAACATATGCGCAACTGCCATGCTAATGAGGCCACCGAACAGACCAGTAATGAAGACCGCTATCGGTACACCGGTGGAAGAGGAGACACACCCGGCTTCATCCCGCGGTGGCCGGCGCCAGCCGGTGGAGCCGTCCGCACATGCGCCCGCTCACAGCCGCGCCCCCAGCGCCGCCGGTTTCGCCCAGGCGGATAATAATGAAAGGCAATGAAGCGTGGTTAAGGGGGCTCGTTAGCGCGGCCATGAAGGAAAATTAATCACTTCCGAGGCTTGGGAAGCATCAGTTACGCGTCGCGCACCGCTATTAGGCTGCCGCCGATAACCGAAACCAGTTTGTTACATTGATTCACAGCAATCGGCTTCATACACTTCCAGAAGCAGTTATCAAGTCGCACGTAACCGGGCATTAGCTGATTTACGGCTCACGCCCACTGTTACAGTATCAGCCATTCAGCCGGCGCCGCGCGGCTATCAAGTGACCTGGATCAGGTCATGAGCTAATGAGGCTTTTGATCCGCAGCTGATCCCGATCGAGTCACGCCAGACCCGCTCCACAAGCGCGACGTTTGATAAAAAAGTGTGGCCGCCTCATTCATTCAGGAAGGATCACCAAGTGAACAAGCTGGCCTCAATGGAGCGTCGGGCCTAGTCAGCTCACTGAATGGAGGCTAAAACATTCATTGACTGCGCTGAAGCGGGCGCTCAACCGAGCTCGGGTCCGGGGATAGCACACCATCGCCGACGATGATGAATCGAGCTCAGACCGTTCCCGGCGATCGAGCTCCGGCGGCGCGGATTGCATTAGCCGAGCAACGGCTGCCATAGGTGGACGATCAGCTTCCGAACGCCGGTTTAAGCGAACAATCGAGTCGTTCGGTATGCCGCGTCTGATCCAGCTCACCCGGCGCAGCGGCTAGCACCGTCAGTGCCGACCTAGAATGCTTGCACTTTGCCCGCCCATGTCATCCAGGCCTCACGTAGGAACCAAATGTGGCTGCATGCCTCGAGAAGGCAGAACTGTTAGGAAACAGCGTGCCCTGCCTATCAAGGCTGATTTTACCAAGCCGGCTGGAAATACGATTGTGGAGTAAGCTTGCCTGGCAACAGCATTGCCCCTTCATCTCACCACTCAGCTAATAACATTACAAACCGCCCGAGAGAACCGAATGTGAGGCAAACAGGAGAAGGAAAAAAAACAACGACAAACAAACGAAAAACACAAATAACAGCACAAATTCTTTGTGCAAAAATATTCGGAGCCAGAACGGCCACGCCAATTTGTATTTATTTCTAGTGCGTTCAATACACCCACCAAGAAAGCCGACAATGTACAGACAAGGCCAAGTACTATAAGCAAGCCGTCTTCGGGCACGATGTCTTTTAGCGTTGCAGGGCAGCCTTCCAGCCTGCTCCCCGCCCCACGTTCGCTCCGCGCCGAGCGTGGAAGCGGTCGGCCGGCTCGCGCGCCCCAGCGCCGCCTGGCGGTGAGACCACCGCGTCCACCGCTCGGCGGCGGCGGCCCGCTCTCGTCGCGGCTCCAGGAGGCGGTCGAACGCGCCCGTGGCCGGCTCCGACCCGGCGGTTTCCATGCACTTATGCGGCCGCTGCGAGCGGGCGCGTCGCGTCGCCGCGCCGCGCCCGCGGCGGCGCCGGAGGCGAGGAACAAACGCGAGGGGTTGGCGCCGGCTGACTGGCGCCGACAAATGTGGCGCAGCAGCTCCGGCAGGTAATCGGCGCGCTCCAGTTCCGAACTGCTGTCGA
>NW_023596576.1:44982588-45111294 GCF_011947565.3 Pollicipes pollicipes | reverse complement strand
TCTGGCTCCGGACGGAGGCTTTGAGTCTGGTGAGCATCCTGGTGCGAGCCCAGGGGTGCTGAGCGACGAACGTGCTGGTGCGGCAGCGGCAGCGGCTGGAGTGCACGAAGAACGAGGAACCCGACAGGCGCGACCGGCAAGGCGACCCGTCCGGAAGTGCTGGACCTGCGAACAGGCGGATCACCTGGCAGCGGTGTGCTCAAGCGGGCAGGGGGCTGCGTTAGCGCCAGCACAGTCCCCCGAGCAGTAGCGCGCGCTCTACCAGTCGTGACACTGCTGGTGAACCGACGCCCCGGCGTGCCCTGCTCGACACGGGATGTATGGACGCCCTTGTTCACGTGAGCTGCTGCCGGACGTGGTGTCCGTGCGCGGTCAAGATGCGAACGGAAAACGATTGAGTGCTGCGGTGCGTGGGCACCGTCCAGGTGACGTTCGACTATAGAGACAAGCGAGTAATGCTCGCGGCGCTGGTGGTCCCGGATCGTCCATTAGGGTTGGACGTGCTGATCGGCATGTCCGGCATCACCGCGTTATGAGGCATCAGTGTTCGGCCCACGACTGACGTGCAGCTGGGTGCGACAACGCAGAAGGCGCCGGAGTCGGCAAGTGACGAGCCGGCATGCGGCGCGCCGGCGCCAGGCAGCGACACGCGAAGGTCACTGGCGTTGGAAGCGGCGGATTTCACGGCTCTGTTCGACGGCGCTCACTGGAGTGTGGCGTGGGAGTCGGTGCACGGGCGTGGTCCCGAACGTCTGGGGAACACCGTGAGTGAATACGCTGCTCCGGTTGAAGCACGAGAGGCCATGAGCGCGAGTTGGCTGAGTGGGTGGCGAACGGATGGCTCCGGCCCTATGACGAGCAAGAGGACTGGCCCGCTCGGGGCCTGATTCCCTTGATGGCAGTTCAACAGCCGCACAATCAGGTCAGGCGGTGTTGGACTACCGCGAGCTCAACGGGCATGTGATCGCGCACATCGCGGATGCTGACGTGTGTGCCGGGCAGTTGCGCCGCTGGCGCCAGCATGGTGCCCGGTTGGCTGTGGTCGACCTGCGATAAGCGTACTTGCAGCTGCGTCTGGAGCGCCGACTGTGGCCGTATCAGACGACGCAGGTTAAGGGCCGCACCTACAGCCTCACGCGGCTCGGATTCGGCCTCAATGTGGCGCCGTTGCGTATGAAGGCCGTTGTTCAGGCTTTGCTGCGTGAGAACGAGACGATCAGCCGGGTAGTGCTCGCCTATGTCGACGACCCGCTCGTTGACGAAGCGTGGTCAGCGCCGACAAGGTAGTGGAGCACTTTGCGAGGCACGGGCTGGCCTGCAAGCCGCCGAAGCGCGTCGCGGACGGAGAGCGACTGCTCGGCCTTCGAGTCGAGGCCCGGGATGATGAGCTGCAGTGGTGTTGAGAGGATGAGGTGCCTCCACCGCCGACCAAGCTCACCCGGCGTGCAGTGTTTGCCTGGTGCGGGCAGTTGGTGGCGCACCTCCCTGTGGCGGGATGGTTGCGGCCAGCACCTGCATGGGTAAAGAGACAAGTGAACGGCCTGACGATCGGGTGGGACGACCCGGTGTCGGATGATGCGTTGCGTGCGCATATCCGGGAAGTCGCAACGCGGGTGAGGGCAGCTGACCTCGCTCGTGGACCGTGGCGAATGGTCGGCCGGGAGCTCGTGGTGTGAACTGTCGCGAGCGCCATCGCCAACGGGGTAGTCCTGAAGGATGCGGAGGGCTGCGTTCTCGAGGATGCAGCGTTGCTCCGGCCAGAATCCAAGGCGGCGGGCCACATCAACATGGCCGAGTTCGACGCGGCGATGAGTGGAGTGAACATGGCCCTAGCATGGGGCGTTAAGCGCTTCAGCTTACGCACGGACTCGGCCACATTGTTCAAGTGGTTGAGTGACGCCTCGAGCGGACGCTCTCGTCTCGGAGCAATGGCGCAAGGGGAGATGCTGATCGACGAGTTCCAGCTCCCGGCGACCCTCCAGCTGATGCGGTCACAAGACAATCCTGCCGACGCGCCTCACCCGAGTCCCCAGACCTGGCTGCGAACAGAGCCTCGAGATGCGACTTCAGCTGCAGCAGCCGCCGCGCCACAAATGTTTCACGGCACCCTCGCGTGATGTGATTTCGGTCTCCGCGACTATCGGGCCGGAAGCAGTCGCGGCGCCCCCGGCGGACAAGAAGCCGCTCCACGAGCCCGCGGTAAGCGACGCTCGTGCCCGGATTAAAAGCATACACGAACGGCCGGGCACCAGGTACGCCTATCCAAGTATCCCGGTACGCCAGACGGGACCTCGGCGGACACGTCGCACGGGCCGACGTGCGAGCCGTCGTTAGCCAGTGCGATGTGGTGCCGTTCGATTGGCCCGGCGCCGACTCGCTGGCGGTTCCGGCTCACTCGGCGTCCCGACAACATGGACTCGACTCGCGATCAACGTGACCCATTGTCAAGGCCGCCTATACCTCATGACCGTAGACTGCGGGCCGTCCCGGTACAGCATTCAGAGCGCCACTGCGACGGTCTGACGCGGCAGAAGTGGCTTATCATCTGCATCGAGTGTTCCTAGAACGTGGCGCGCCGGCTCAGCTCCTGCTGGACAATGCCACTGAATTCCGGAGCCGGTGAATGGCTGCATTCGCCTCAAAGTGGGGGGTTTCTGCTGCGGTTTCGCGCGGCGCACGAGGCCGGCGGCAACGGAATCGTGAGCGCCACCACCGAACTATAAAATTGATGGTCGCCGCACACGGTGCTTCCGTCGTGAAGCGGTTGCATCGTTACAATGCGACTCCGCGGGACGGTTGCTAACCTCGCTGAGCGCGCCGATGGCGCAGGTATTTCGCGCACACCGGTGCCGACCTGCCGAGCGGCCAGCGCACTGCCCAGCCCGCACCGCCGCTGATGCAGGAACCCTCTTATCGTCTTTTTGCGTGGGCAACTGCGGTGTGGATGCGGCGGCCGCGGGCCGCCACGCGGTGTAACCGATGAGTCGCACCAGGGGGTAGTTACGCGGGTCGTGTCGGACCAGGTGGTTGAGGTCGACGGCACACCCTGGCACGTGCGGGTGCCTGCTGCGCCGTAACCGCAGAAAGGCTCAGACGTGAGCCGAATGCCCGCCGCGGGTGAGGAGTGTTGGAGACGACACAGGCACGCTGCCATTGACGAACATTGTGTCGAATTATCGAGGCACGGGGGCGGTTCAGATCCGCCTGCCAGGCCATCAAGCCCGTTGGTCGCGAACCCCTGCTGAGCGCCCATCGCTATCGTGGAGCGATCGCGATGAAGTGTTGAGCGCCTGTACGAATTCTCAGTCGTTGCGCTGTGGTGAGCATGAATAAATTAGATAATTGCGGTGTGCGCAAAGGTGACTTGTTCGTGGTCCAGCAACGGCGCGGCGCTACCACCGCCTCGGCCGGATTCTCCACAGGGAGAGTCGCAGGAACCGTGGAGGAGCGGTCGCGCTCGCCGGCACCAGTCGAGTTGCACGGCTTCAGTGTCCGCACCGATCTCATTGACGATTATGAGTGTTTTTAGATTGGTAGAGTGGCTGATTGCTTACAATCAGTGGAGGTTGGTGGTTAATTGTGCGGGGTGTGCGCCCTCGCCCTCGCTGTCTGCCGAGCCTCTACATATGACTGGGTGCCGGGGGGCGTCACGTGACCGCCGGGTCTCCCGATTCGCCGTTGGTCAAGGGGTCGGCCGCTGAGGCGGCGGCAGGGACCCGGCGCTCGCAGGCGCCAGTCGGGTTTTGGACGAGTCCATGCGAGTACACGCCACGTTATCTTACACTACCACCGCTAATTTGCCCTGTTACACTAATACAGACCCGCAATGTTCAAAACGTCTTTCGCATTTCAGGTACACTTACGCAGTCACGACAATGTAGCCCAATGAACAACTTTCTGTTCACACTTCAGAATAACATACCTTGTGTCATCATATTTCCATCGACATCACCAAAGTGCAACCATCATACGGTACGTAAGCATCTCAGCGCAAGCGGCTTGCCAAGCCAAACATTAGTGTGTGTGCACAATAGACGTGATAGTGTAGCGAATTGCCTCTATGCAAGCTAAGGTACTTGACATGTTCAGAGCGCAGCCACGTAATGATCACGCAAGGTTGATATTAATGTTAGACAAGATATATCATTACGAAAACGCTAACACCTGAATGTCAGGCAAGACTTCCTGTTTATAACGCCAGCAGCACGTGGAGTACAAACTTGTATCGATAATTAAAAGAATTCTCGGTCGGACTGCCTCACACGCAGCGGGTGAACTGCCGCGCACGACGCTGACAGGGAGAGACTCCCCTATGCGCCAGAGCAGCACCTCTATACTCTTTCCAAGACTCATTCATACCCGCAACACGGACTGCGTGCGACTGGCCGGCGCCACCGTGACGCACCCCTGTCGGCGTGCCTACGGGGTAACGCACCGCCCCGAGCCGTGACTGTTCTCCTCACTCAGACATGAATCATCACCCCACTCGGCTTACATGCTGACACACTGTCCCGGGGCATTGGTCCACCGCTACAAAATACCAAAATGACACGCATCTGATCATAATACCGCCGCCTAGTGCACCCCCCACTAACCGTTCCACTTTCTCGCCAACGGGATCGTCACATCAGCTGTGATGTCCTTCAGTCACAGGCCCGTCCTGGGACTCCAGCTGCCCCGATCAGTCCGCCAATCGGGTGGGTTTGTCGCCATCTGGATACAGTGCTAACAACTAGACAGCACTTTGCGCCAGCCAGTTATAGTCACGGGCTACTACGGAGGCTGTTTGCACGTCCGGCGTAAAGCTCTGCCACCGCCGGCCTGGCGGTCGTCCCAACAAACAATGAGTCTTGCCAGCTCCGACCGATCCGTAGGACGAGGCACCGCCACCTCCTAGGTCTGGGGCAGATGGCGGCGCTTATGCACGGCAATTATGCTTGGTGGGAGGCCATCGCTGTGCGATGGTGACGATCTTGATGTAATCGTGGGCACGTTGCAGCAGCTGCCACTGCTGATTGCAACCTTCACACGTATACGTTGCACTCGTGCAGCCTGTCCTGGAACAGCTCCATGATATCCGGCTGCAGGGTGGTGAACACGTTGGCGTGTGTACCTCCATTGCACGCTTGATAAAGTCCTGCTGAAAGATAGTAAAGTTACACCCCACCCCACACCCCACCCCACCCCACCCCCACCCCCCACCCCCACCCCCACCCCACCCCCACCCCCCCCCCCCACCCCACCCACACACTTCTCTTCTCTCTTCTCTTCTTCCACTTCTCTCCACATCACAGCGACCATTATGGAATTTGCAAGGCGGAGAGAAGCTGTGAAAAAATAATTTGTGTGCCGATTTAATTGACCCCAGATAAGCTTCTTACATGTGAAATGAGATTGAATGGGGTCATATCACAAGATTTTGAGCTGTAGTGGCATTTGAATAGGCATCCAGTGGTCAAGTCATTCTGAAATAAATAGTTTCATTAGCAAGTGCCAGTCCTATGATATTTTTTCAGAATGTTGGTAAAGCCTGCGCTAGTGCGCGCGTCAAGCTCAGAAGCAAGAGGGCTTGAAGTCTTCATAAGGGCATCGGTGTAAAATGTATGGATGTTCTTCAAAATGGCTTCCTCAGTTGAAAACCTCACAGAAATGTGGGACACTCCCTTAAGTAAGATGTTCTCTAGCCAAATGTTTGTAAGTATAACATAATTTTAATGTTAACATCCTTGCTTTCACCCTGATGAAACACACCTCTAAACAAAAGGGAAACGTCTCGTCAAAAAGAAGGATAACGGGGGCGGGGGGGGGGGGGGGCAGGAGCAAACTTATTCAAAAGGTGTTATTATCAACTCACAAGTCATATATCAGTCATTTAAAAAAGTACAACGTCCAACTCCGCCCCAAACACTAAGCTGCAATCTAGCAGTCTACAATCCAACAGTCTACTGAGCCAGACTTGATACGCAGTCACACTCAATCCCGATCAGAGACCTGCTAAGCAGTCACACTGGGTCAGACATGACACACAATCATGTTCTGCACCAAGCAGTGAGCTACCTAACAATAAAACATGGTGGGACACGTCACACAGATATGATTCAACCACAGGTAAAAAGGTAAAATATGTCGTCAGTCATGTGTGTCGCCGATTGCAACCGGTCAGCCGATACCGGCCCGTCGGCTCGTAACGTGCCGCCGGGCGTAATCTGTCAATGTTCAAATTCGATTTGCCATCATTCTAGAATACTTCGTGGCGGTACCGCCACTGGTTACGACTGAGGACAAGCTCAAAGGGGCAATACTATAGGTGATGGCTGTCGAAATTCTGCAAGCTTTTGTTGAGACTGAAACCTAAGTTTTGCCGCCAAAATGCTGTCATTCCAGTCAAATACAGCAATAAAACATATTTGGTAGGCCTTATTCATGTAAACGAATTAGCCCCAACACAAAGTGGTTGTTAAAACGAGCAAATATTCCTGATCTAGAGATGCAGTTTTCGGACCTCAACGAATCCCGAACCACTGTTCATTGTTCCTGTTGAATATGACCTTTAGTCGTTGCAGTTCGTGTCAAAAAATTGTGATAATAAGCGTAACAATGCCGCGTACTTCCCTCCCAAAGGGTCAACACTACCACCAAAACTGCAAATTTATTACAACGCAGAGAGCAAACGTCTGGCAAGAAGAGAGGCACCGCCGATGAAAAGAATGTGCCAAGGATTTCTGAGACCTAAATTCGGAAACGACTTCTGGTGGCACTGACCAAACGGCCCCTTTGAATGGCTTTTGGGCACCGTAAATAAGGCTTAAATTTTTTTAGAGCTTGTGGGCAGCGGAAAGACCGCATTGAAAACGCGGGTTTTCAATGCGGTCGGTTAACCCAGTGCCAACAGCTGGGATATTGCCCCTTGTGCGCTCCGCCTTCGGCCGTAATGCTACGGGCTACAACGGAGAACGGTGAGAGCACCTCGTTCGCAGCCTTGACTCTCTTGGGGTCTATGCTGAAGTTCATAGGTTTGCAGACGAGGAGCCCACACCTTTAAAAATCAATGGAAACTTCAATCAAAAACAATCAAAATCAAAACAAAATCAATCAAACTTCATGCAAAGCACGAAGTAACACGTAGGGCAAATCATGACCCACATGCAGTGAAATAGGAAACAAGTTAAGCCTGCCTGACCAAACTAAGGAATAGATAGATCATTCGCCGTCAAATTTCGAAACTAAAAAATGTTTAAGCCGTAAGTTGTACACCAATCCATGCACTTTCGGTATGCCTAGCTGCATGCACGACGCTAATCTATGCGTGTTGTGATAAAAATTGTTCCCAGCTGCATAAAAACTTAGTCTCTCCTCGGAGACAGTTAAATTATGATGTTTTGAATGCTCCAGAGTTGCGCATGACTACCCATGAAGACAGAGTCGACGCGTCTATTTTGATTACAGTCAACTGTATTGCCTGTGGCATCGTAGATGGGTCAGCCCATACAGTATTGTTAACAGCCAAACTCGACTGTAAAAATACTGCCGACTCCACCGGAAACAAATCCGGAAATGAGTAACATCGAAAGTCAAGCTGCCGCAAAATATTAACTTTGCAATAACACACGATATGTCCACGGAAATTTCACGCATGCAGTAAGGCAAGCCAAGTTAGCATGGTTGATATCTGTGCAACATTGAGGGCGATCCGTTCCGAATGCGGCGGTTAGCGTATTTCGCAGCCCGAGCTTTTCCCCGCTCCGGCCACTGACATCAGAGGAGCCGTGTTGCACCTTTTCAAAAACACGGCTGGAGGACGAATGTGCTCGACATCCCTGCCATGACACATATGCGCCAATGTTTGTATGTATGCACGGTAGGCAAGTCCGAAGTACGATTTACCCATGCTGTTCCCACGCTTACTTTTTTCCCCAACGGTGACGAAAAACGTGAACGTACCTGCGTGTGCTCTAGGCAAATTCAGATGGAGACCAGACACATCCCCTCGATTCGAAGTCGGAGTCCACTCAAGATTGTGGTGCTCTACTAGGAGGCAGTGACAGAGCTAACCTCAAAATGATCAAGGCGGTCCAAGCGCCCCTTAAACCAACTATCATCGACAAAGCCAACCCTCGGCACTGTGAGTAAGGGTCGGTATCACTTTTGCTGAAGCAAAGTCGCGCATTGGTATGATATGTTGTTCATAAATTCGCTCTCCCTCTGCACTCCTCCCAGCACAGGACATAACTATACACCTGTGTCTTCCAATCCTCATAAGGCTGCACCTGCTTAGAAGCGCCAGCTGTAATGAAATTTGAGATCAAAACTAGATTGCGCCGAGTCGCCGAAGATAGCTTAATTATCCCACTTTGCAGCATGTCACGAACAAAAGAGAGACACCTTGCCCGCATTAATCCTAAATGAGCTCCCGTTGGAGAGTGAGTGCACCTAACAGAAACGGCTGCATGTCCTTGTCAACACCCGGGTGTCGAGCATTAGACGTGCTGAGTGGTTCCCGTACGCATTTCGAAACGTCCTATTGGACGACTCCATCGACCAGGCGCCACCGTATCCGGTTACCTCGCTGCGACGCACGGTGGGCTAGCTGTGTGCTCCGCTGCCAGATCACTCCTCCTGTATACGACAGTTTACGACTTGCCCCAGTCTCCAGAATTCGACGAGAGGCGGCGATCGACGGCTGTCTCGGAATGTCACTCAATCCCGGCTTGTCTGGCGCTTGGAGGCTGCGTTCCGCGCCGGCGGCCCGGCGGGACCGCGGGGCGTCACTGGGACGAGCGGGCCCGGGTCGTGGCCCTGGACGCGCCCACGCATGAGTCGCCCGCCGGGATGCTGCACGCACTGAGCCGTGGTCAGTCCGAGTCCGGGTCTCAGCTTGTGTTCCGGTAGGGCTGCCGCTGGTAGTTGTCACTCACCGGAGCCGTGTCACGAGCTCTGGTGTCATCCTTGATTGTTGACCTCATTAACCGTACGTATTGCAGTGACACGGTCAAGGGCCTTCGTCATTCAAGCGTTCTGAGCTACGCAGTCAGCGAATATGGGTATGGGCTTTGCGATCACTTCCAGTGACCGATAATGACCTGATAAGACGACACAAGAGGGTTTGGGTTGAATGAATCACGCTACTTACTTTGCGTTGAAACTTCAAACGGGATATATCTCTGACCAGCTCCGCATGTGAAGTCCGTGGCGCGTTTCGAATGTGGCGCCCCGCTTCGGTGACTGGTTCAGCAGTCGGCGTCGTGCTTCCGTTCGTGCTCAGGCTCGAATGGTACCCCCACGGCGGGGACCGGAGGAGATTGATTCGCGGCACCCTCAAGCTGACGCACTGCACACAAGTGGGTACGAATGTGTTGTTGACCTGGATAGTTTCCAGTTCCAGAATATGTTTGCTTGGCGCTCTTAATGAAACCGCGCGGATGCGACCTTTGCTTCGCGCCATTCACCCGCATTTCCGATACGCTGCGGGGACAAGCATTGATCGTGAAAGTGAACACGCATATGAAATACAACTACGTGACATGTACATTACAGCCGGTGTTTTTATGGGGAAGGTCACCTAAGGAAGCTAACACAAAGACTGCCCAGTGAAATGCCCTGGCCTACCTAACACTTCTTATGCATGACGGGACGAAGTGCTCGCGAATTGCTTTCAGCTCTAGGATGGGTTTGACACTCTGAATGAAATCACGTGAATGCAATATATGTGCTACAATCAATACATGCATTCCTTGTTTCAATTCCTAGTATACAATCCGATAAAATAAAATGCAATCCTTAAATCAGAATCCAATCCAATGTATTACCCTAAATCAAACGCAATCGGAACAGTTCTTGTTTTTTGGCGGTCATTTTGCATCCCCCATATCATTCTGGAGGAAACGCTGGCTGTGAGTGAAAGTGAGCGCACAAATAAAAGACAACTGTGTGACGTGTACATTACACAGTCATTTAAGGGACGGTCACCTTTGGAGACCAACACAAAAACCTGCGCAGTGCATGTCTAAGCTTAAATAGCGCTGCAGTCGTGAATGCCATGATTCAATGCACCGGGATGTGTCTTTTGGTGTTCGCAGCAGCCCGGTCGACAAACATTCCACGTAACGCCACGCAGAATCTTTGCCGTACGCGTATAATTTTGCTCCGCGACTTGATCGAAATCAGAAAGAAAAAGCGCAACATTCAGTTATACAGAAGTCGATTTGCGTGCCCATGCACGGTAACGGGAATGAGGAGGCGTCTCATATGTAACCAACAGCATAACTTACCGTTTGCATCGTTAGAAACACACCTAGTATCTGCAAACGGATGTCTGCCTTTGCCTTGCCTTTGCATGCGCAGTCATTGCCACGACAGTTACAAATATGTGCACAGAAAGCGTGTCGCACCGCGAAAATGTCCGCCAAAGATTTTACGTAATATTACGTGGAATGGAGCATTTATATGCGCACCCAGTGCAATACGAGTGCATCTTTTATCAGCTTTGTTATTTCTACAGCGATGAGATCTGACGATTTAGAAAAGACGAAGCTGAGGTTGTATTCGCAGCGCACGAAGAACGTTCTATTCTTTTCTTCACACGTGATCAGTCATGGGCACGTAAGCCGACTAGTATCTAATCGGATCTGCTGTGCCATTTCTGTCTCACTTCGGTTACGTTAAGGAAAAAGGTCACGCGCGTTCGGCACAGAGTCTACGCGACGTCGCGTAGACTCTTTGTCGCCTGCGTTGCTGCAAACACCGGATGGCGCAGAACCTATGAGCTTCGACGTCACGCATGACGTTGACGGATTCTTTGCTGTCCGGGTCGATGCCAGTACATCCTTTATCATAAAAACCCACTCCAATGCGAATGTTGCCAGTTGCAAGGCTTACCGCTTTGGCTGCTGCAGCTGCGTTGACATTGTATGAATCCTGTGCAGCCAAGGCTAATCATCAGAAACGCACTACATTGCGAATGTTGCCAGTTGCGAAGCTTACTGTTTCGGCTGCTGCCGCTGCACTGACATGGTATGGATGCTGTGCAGCCAAGGCTGTCACTGCTATCGACACCGGCGTCCAACGATCCAGGTCAAGTCAAGCTGAAGTCAAAGCATATGGTCCGTTCACATTTTACATGATTCGGGAGACTATGCCATAGCTTTCTTAACGTGAAAGCTAACTAGCGTTTTGCTCGGGCCGAAACCCCGTAGAACCTCAGCCTAACGCAACTCCTCGCTGCAGGCTTAACCGAAACCACTTGCTCAGCTGCGCATATGTAAATGTGTTAAGAGTGAAAAGTGGAGGTCGCATTGATCACAGGATGGAATCTCGTCCTCCGAAATATTCGGCTGACATTGTCAGAGTCCTCCCGTACTGCATTACAGATTTAAACTCATTCATTCCTGTGACTCATTCTAATAACTGACGACGCGCCTGGTACGAGAGCAAGTCCCAGAGAACACCTGTTTCATATCAGGCTTACACCGAGAGCTGGCTGATTTATAATATCTGTTCACCTATAAGGGCTGTGCTGTTCTGGCCATGCTTGCTCCATATGTAACAAAAGTCGCACATTCAGTCCTACCTGAATGAGACATGACTTCTGCATCGTTTGTAGAAAATGTGTGCTTGATTCTTCTCCATTGAACCAATCGATTCTGACTCAAACAGCTGTTGATTCAGACAGATTCGCGCGACTTATTCTGACTGGTTTGGAATCAAGCAAGAAGTCTGAATCATGATTTTCATCAGCATGAATTACATCAAAATGCCTTTTTTCCAATACCAGACCAAATATTAAAGCGCTATCAGAATTAAGAAACTGGTCGTTCCCAATGGTTTAGACAGCTGTTAAAAGTTTAAAACAGTCGTAGGCGGTTGCGATAAGGAGGCACTCCAGGGACTGTTCATATGTGTGACGGAAATGTCTACATTTTCGGGGGCGCCCTACATTTTTCCATTATTTCTAAGTGTATGGAAGGAATAAGTTTCCGTATGATGTAAATTTGTAAAGCGTTCATTGCTCCTGTTTCTAAAATAGCCTGCACACTTCATATTTTGGTAGGTATTCATGGCCATGCCGACATTTGGATATTCAGTAATTATTGGACTAAATTTAGACGCAACTGCAGCAGCATCTATCCCCTGTTGCGGACTAATGTTGGTGCTTATTAACTTAACTGAAGCAAAGAACGATTATTTACTCAAATCTGATTTGGGACCATTTCAAATGTTTCAAATCAGCCTTGACTAACGGAAACTTTAGGTGTCTGTTGATTCAATTATGAATCTAAGCGACATGAAAGACAGGCCTGTATGGTTGTTATAGTATGCTCATTAAAGACTGCACATTCAGCCATGCCCATTGTATTTTTGTCTCCGGCTTACCTTCACACCGGCCTACACAAAGGAGGGATTGTTTCGGCGTACACAAAGGGGGATGGGAACATCACAATTTCGTATTCCCAGTGGCTACCCTTTTAAGTTGACACTTTCGATTTGAAAACCCGCATTCAACTCGCTCCCAACTTTGAAAATCCGCGTCCGCCCCAGCAGAAACGTGTCCCTAAAAAGGTTCGCGGACCCTTAAGGGTCCGCGAACCTTATTTTTCATTTCGGGTATTCATACCCAGCATTATTATATGATAAGTGCCCAAGCAAATGCTGGACAAGCCTAAAAGCGTATTCATCCTGTCTTTAGGTTTTTGTCGGGTTAACATGAGGAGAGTTTATTTAAATTGCATGTGCACAGGCTTAGTCTGACCACGATATAAACGTCACCACAAGGATCTCCAATTCTGTAAACATTTATTCGTGCACCTGTTATTTATAAACTAACACTGAATGAAGCCGTTGAGTTTTATTCATTACACCATATGACCATATATGTCATCCATCGCATAGGTTTGAAGCAAAGCACCCAGGTACCACTTTGACGTGATACAACTGACTCCACTTTTCCCGAAAGAACTGTTCTTGACAGTAGTTTAACAGTTATGAAGCCATGGTGGTCTACTCTTGAAGCTTCAGTATGCCGTGACATATATGTTCATGAATGGCGTGCTAGGCATTGTTAGAAAACTTTATAATCAAATGTAACTTCTTTTTATCAGTTTTTTTGGGAAGCAAATGGCTTCTTTTGCCTTGGCATTTATCATCAACCATTTCTTGTTAATTGTTTGTGGTTTAGAGCGCATTAATTTTTTTTTTTAACATTTAGCTGTGGCATACCCGCCAATACCCGCAATGTAGTCAGCAATACCCGCTAAACACCCTGCGGACTTTTAGCTTAGGCGCGGGCTTAGAAACCCTGCGGGCGTTTCATGCCCGTGCCTTGCGGGCCTGCGCGCTGAGAGGGGCAGCTCAGTTACCGCTGTTGCATCCGGCCCGACGAAGCTAACGGAGGACATCTGATTGCCCCGGCAGACGGCGGACAGTTTCCGGCGTGCGAGCTCTGGTCGGCCACGGTGGGCGAACTCTGCCACCCCGTCACGAGATCCGCTGGAATTGGTGCATAAATGTCTGCTTGAGAAACATTGTTTTATTCATGGCGGGGGAAAATTCAGAGAACACGACAGGGAAATTCATGAATAGTGTGATTGTGTAATGTTACAAGCATCACGCGCCATTGCTGTCTCAATGCCCAGCAAGCGATGTCGGAACACGAAATAGCCGCGCCCGACGCCTGTTGTTATCTGCAGCGACCAACACCTCTCCGTTTCATAGAAACTGCAACTTCGGCCCTTTGGTGTTCTTGCTCCTAAGGCTGCGAGCGCGTCGGCTCAAAACTACTTCATGTGGTTTGTTTCACTAGTCAATCCGCCAAAGCATTGATGTCCTTGGGCAAAGATGGGCTGTTTTTTTTACCTCACTTCGATCCACCTTTGAACACCCACACATAATAAATAACTCATTTTTATTCACTATTGAATGCTCACACATACGCACATATTAGTGTTCACATATTGAACAATAAGGAGACTTCCATTTTTGCGGGCAGAGACAAACTTGTTATCAGCTTGTTCAATGCTCTCATGTCGCCAATGTATCGATGATATACGTTCTAGTAATGTGACATTTGCGTAGCCCCAATACGTTTCGTCGCTTCGGTCCATCTCGGCGGAAGATGTGGTCGTTGGGCACCATAATCATTTTCTTGGGCTTCGATGGTCGAAACTTGGTTTCTTTACCCGACATAAGGTCGATGTTACGCAGCTTTAGACGTTGTTGGACGTGTATGACTTGGGGAATAAAGAGTGAAGTGGACGCCCGTGACCTTCCAGGCTGCCACAGAAACCTCGGCGCGTAGCCGTAAGGCGGACTTCAGGCTGTAACGCAGCTCTTACGATAGGCATGTCCAAACACCTAGAGCTATATTGCTGCTCACTGTCGGACGATTCTCGCTATCGGTTTAGTCGCGCGGTGTCAATCGTCAGGTTTTCGTGCTGTCCCATGGAATATTTACGTCGAAGTGGACGTCGGCACATCTCAAGGGTTCTTCTGAACACAACAGTTGGTAAATTCGTTTCGTATTTTGGTGCTGATCGACCGGTTCGTTTAATTCTTCCATAACACGTGGCAGAATATCATGGCATTAATATATATATATATATATATATATATATATATATATATATATATATATATAACTCATGGTATGAATACTACATGTATATATATATACATATATATACATATATATATATATATATATATATATACACACACATATATATATATATATATATATATATATACACATGTACATAGCCGTGCCGGCCGGTTGCAGGCTGTAGGCCTTGAAATATCGGTGAATAACGCAAAACCTTGCAGGCAACAAGGCAAAACTGGACCACGATGAACAAGGCAAATAAATTATCCCATCAAAAGATGCAGAATGCAGCAAAAACAGAAAATGCCCCAGTCAACACCATACAAACGAAGAGCTCTAAAAGTTTCACAAGCTCCATCAGCTGCACTCACCTGGCCATCCTGCTGTAGCTCACCGGCTATCATCCGCCGATCAAATGCATTTTGCGGGCTACCTGTCAGCTATACTACAGCCCCGTCAGCTCTAGCTGATTGCCGGTCGTCTATTCAGGCTGCCGTACTGTTGTTATCGCTACTGTTTGTCGCGTCATTGTGCTGGTGTGCCAGTCACGCACACGCATACGCTTTCACGAGACAGCAATCCTGCATAACGCACTACGCCTTTGTTCGCTGCTGGAATGCTCTCAAGCCAGCCCACGCCAGGGCCGGATCACCCAGCTACCCATCGTCGGCGTGTGTATACCGCCGCACTCCGTGGGTGAGGTGGCTGCGAAGAGCCGGATCTCAGACACACCGCTGAGACGGTCGCCGGACTATGCTAGGTACAAGTGCTGCTTGCATGTTTCAGACCTACGTGCCCGGGCATGCGGTACATATGTCGTCCGTGTGGCTCTGGCGTACGTGACCGGACACGAGATAACATGAGCGAGCACATGTGGAGCGTACTCGGCCGGTTTCGTAGCCGGGAGCCCGCTCACGACGTGACCCATTCTTGGCATTAGGCCAGCGTATAGAACGCCGCTGCACACGACCACGCCCACCGGGCGAGCACCCTTCTACTGGATGTGTAGGTAAGCGAATGCCAGTGGTTCATTAGTAATGATCCGCAACCCCGGCTGCCCCGCTCCCCCTCCCCCCCCCCCCCCCTTCTCCGTGCACGTCTCTCCCAGCCGCGTCTGGCCGGCTCACTGCCTTGGTCTCGTCTGTCTCTATTGTCCCCTCCCCACCCCCCAAAAAAACATCGTACGGAAGTGCATAGAAATATGGTCCTGAATGCGCTTAATGCGCTGCCGTCTCAAACAGGAGTATAATGTAAACGAACCTTTTCTTTAAAAACTTGTTCTTGGCAGGTGATCTTGAAAGCTGGCTGTGTATTGGAATTTTGTTGGACGTGTTTTCTTTCATTGCATGGAAAAAAGATGTTTTAACAGCAGAAATCCTCATTAAAATGCGTTTGTGAGATTATTATCAGACATGCAAACGACTGTCAGCATATTATTCTCAATCACTATCACGAGCGAGGCTGCAAGCCGAGTAAATTCTTTTTGAGCTACGCGAATATTTTCAACTTGAGGAACCGGGCCAACCCTCACACGTTTCAGAGGTCACTTGCAACACTCCGTCAGTGGAGGCCTGTACTAATACCGGGCCCTTTGTCCGACCCCGTGTATGCCACACAGCCGAAGTTTGAAAAACACACCATGAGAAGCGACTGAAGAAAAATATGTACCTTTTAGAGATCCACTCCTCACAGATTCGGAGAAGCCCACAGAAACACCGAGTGGGAGCAGAACACCCCTCCCCATCCCCCCATCATTCCATCTCCCATCATTCCCCATCCCCCATAAAAATTCCATTTAAGTATTGAGACAAATGTCGCGTACTCCACTGGTTCGTTTGGTATCCTCCTTTTTGCAAAATACTCCCTCCCAATGGGAAGAAAATTTGCAAAACTTTGGTCTATAAGCGACTGTTTCACATTTATACGGGGGTAATGAACTGAAATAGCTACCTTGAAGATCCTGTGGTGAAGTTCACAGCCCAGCCCTTTTTAAAAGTTGAACCCTTCGAGTTTTTGAGCCAGACGGCCGTGAATATGTGCAGATTATTTCGGGGAGACTATGTCAACGCTATCCAGGCGCTTATGACGCCACAATGACGTCATTCATATCATATCATTTCATTGGCCATGGGACGATCAATGCCAGGAAGAATATCATTGTCGAGCCGTTGGTAATGCCTCAGCGTTTTCTGTTAACATCTCTTCGTCCGTGGCATCAATGTTCATATACAGCACGTGCATACAAGTGACTCTTCTGCCCATTTGCATGTATACAGAGAAAGAGGGGGAAGGGAGAGAGAGAGAGAGAGAGGAGAGAGAACGGGAGGGAAAGAGAGAGTGTGTGGTGTGTGTGTGTGTGTGTGTGTGTGTGTGTGTGTGTGTGTGTGTGTGTGTGTGTGTGTGTGTGTGTGTGTGTGTGTGTGTGTGTGTGTGTGTGTGTGTGTGTGTGTGTGTGTGTGTGTGTCCTCCCACGCTCTCGCTCTCCGCATCCGACTGTCATCTGTTCAACGGGGACCGCTTGTCTGACGAGGGCCAAATAGGAATCTCCGGTTGCTAATGGCAAAGCGTCGGATTGCTTCAGCGGAGCTGGTGGGGAGGGTTGGAGGTTCAGGGGGGGGGGGGGGAGGCGGTGCCGGGAGACGGCTGTCAAGCGGTCCGCTGGGGAATCTACCTATTTCCGTCACCAGAAAGCATAATAGCTTACAGAACCCATGTCAAGAATTAACCCCAGAAAGGGCTTGTGAAAGGTGAACTAAAGACGGCAACAAGCCCATTGTCAATAGCGACAACCCATGACGACGGAACAACAGGAAGACTGAAACGTTAGTGAGAAGGAGACATGATGCTCACAACATTCACCAAAACGTTCAACGCCAAGGTTAGCTGGATATATTTGCAAGAAAGGCATATGGTACGTTGTCGTTCTAGCGAGGCGAGGGAAAAACTGCAAGTTGTACGCATGCATGTTTTTTACTCCTAGCATGGATGTCGAATTGTCTGATTGCACCCATAAAATGCACGATGAGAGTGAGGATTACTCTATAAAGGTAATTACGAAGACACCAAAGGAACATCATATCTATTGGAGTTTTTCTTATTTGTTACAGACGCAAAGCCAGTCTTGAGATGTTATGCTCCGTCAGCGGGAAATAACATCCGCATTGTTCTCAGTTACGAAGTTCACTTCAGAGTGGCACATGGGCCATTCTGTAGAGGCCTTAAAAGCTTTTAAACCTGACCAAAAGAGCTCATCGTTTTTAGTATATATCAAAGCCTACGAGCAAGGGTATATGAGCAATGAAATAAAAGGATTATGGAAATGAATAAAGATGAGTTGATCGCCTCCTACCTATAAGCTTGTTAGAAATTATCCGTAAAAGTATTGATAAATATTAGGAAGACGCAATAACAGAGGCATACGTTTCTCTCGAACGCACATGTCATAGAGCACAGCCTTAGAGGCGGACACCTTTCAACCATTTTCGTTTTTCTTTTTTTGCGCTGGAGCCCCTGGCCGTCGGCGTTTGAAACGATCAACAACTTGAAGGGAAAGCAAAGTCCGACGGCCACTGGTTCCAATGCAGGCAGAAAAAATGAAAATGGTTAAAAGGTATCCGTTCTCAAGGCTGTGTTTAATGGCATACGTGTTCAAGAGAAACGCGTCACACTGTGTTGATTTCGTAGATAACGATCAACAACTTGAAGGGAAGACGATGTTCCACATTTGCGAGGGGTCTTGAACTGAGATGGCCATTTTGAAGGCCAGTCTGTACAGCTCACAGTGCTGCCTTTCTTTAGACTTAAAACCCCCTGGCATCTGAGCTAGTCGCCCGCAAACGTGTGCAGACTATTCCGCGCCGACTGTTCTAAAATCGCCCAGGTATGCACGACGCCATAGAAACGTCACACAAATATTGTCACCCCATTAGCCATGTGAAGCTCAAGGACAAAGCGAAAAGGATTGTCGAGTTATTCGTGTCAGACGCACGTGACCACAATATTTGGCGCCGATGGACGGCACGTGGCTCTCAACCAATGTTATGCGTTCAGTGTGAGTTTCAAACACAATTCACGATTGTGCTACGTAATGCCGAAAGTTGGGCAGTGGTTTGTGTTGTTACGGAAATAAGGTTTGTAATTGAATAACATAAGGACTGCGTTATAACCGAGCACGTCAATGCAAGTAAACGACACAAAATCACGCGTTAATGTGTGAGACGTCACGAAAAGTCAAAGACGCGCGCGTAGAACGATACATGGGTGCTGGAAACGCCACACCCTTAGTATGACAACTCTCGAGAATCTAAAATACTACAAGTAAGTCAGCCCATCGGCTTCAAACGGCTCCGGTTAAGATCTCGCACGGCCAGGTGGACAGCCCTTCTGACGTCATACGAACGCTCCCGACGCAAGGGAATGATGGCGCATGGAGAAGCCCATTTACTAAACAGTGAAATATTGGAGTTCACGACAGTCTTTTGCACTTGAAGTATGCTGATCGTTAGCTCTGAGCTTATTTTATCACATCTGATGCTTGCTCCAATATATTTTAATGTGAAATATTCCCGTGAAAAGGAATCCCTTAAGCTAGCCTGCCACTCACCTTCGCACGGCACCCAGCCAGCAGCTCGATCGCTGCCTCCGACCCCGCGCTCCCCGGGATCCAGATCGCAAGCATTAATATTAAGCCCATCGCACACGTTGATGACCTCACCGTGGTGATGGGCGGATCACCAGCCCTTCTGAGCAGGGCATTAAGGTGCTTAATCAGGCTAGAGCTATGTTCAGAATCCATTCAAATAATGGAAAGACGACACCCATTTGGATAGGAGCCCCCAGCCCTAAAAAAAGAAGCCGTATAGCCAGACATGAGATTCACTCCGAACGAGGAACCTTTCGAATTACTAGGTGCAACCCTATGAAACGATCTGGGAATAAATACTGTGAGGCTGGGCCACAACAAATTAGTATCTTTAGAAGACATTGACACCATAGCATAAAAATGTTTTTCCCCTTTTGTTCGCGTGCATTTAGCTAAAACGGATGCATTGTTATAAACAGCAGAGCTGTTGACAGGGCCGCCAAAGGCCAATGCGCATCCAATAGAGATAACTATTTTCAGGTTCACATGGGGTAATGAGAGCGATAAGGTAAAGAGAGCAACAATGAAGGCCATACACTGTTTCATAAAACAGAGTAATTCAAATCCTGCCACCCCATGGGTTATGCGACGTTCCAGGCCAAGAGGGGTATAATCGACAAGTCGTTCATGTCTGGCGTTCGTCAGCACGATTTCCAGATATCACGGAGGCCAGTTGACTTCCAACCAATGCTGTGCCTGCGGTCCAAGTTTCAATCACGAATAACGTTAAGTGCCACATAACACAGTACGTTCGACAGTACTTAATTTTTTCGGAAATAAAACTTGTAAATCAAATAATTGAATTATAGAGGCGTACCCGACCATGTAAATGTCAGTAAACAAGATAAAATCACGGATTGGTATGCAAGAGCACCACGCGAAAGGGCCAATACACGTGCACATAACCACATTTGGTTCAGCGAACACCTCCAGCAGTGCCACGGCCACCTATCGGGAGATTTGGACGCCATAAGTGAGTGCTAGGGCGGCAATTTCGCACAGCCAGTTTGGCAGCACCTCGGAGTCACGCAAATGTTCCATGACGCAATTAAACCCTGACGTGTTGAGGAGCATATTTTCCAAATAGATATTAATAAATATTTAATATTATTTATATAGTATATTATATTACATCTTATAGATTCTAATATACCTTATATGTTACGTATATTCTTATTATTTTTTTTAATTTATTCCGAATGGTTTGTAAGGGTGACTTCGGATTCAGAATACCTGCTAAGCATAGCTTGTTGCGTGTACCCCGAACCCACCACCCAAGCGTGCTGTCCAGTTCAACAGCTAATTTTGCCTCCGCCCTTTCGCCAGACAGGGATGCGGAGGGTTTTACGTGCCGCACAATGCTGCGACACGGCCGCCCCGGGTCTGGGTTGAACCTCGTTGGCCAGTTGCCAGCTGGCCTTTCCTTTTCAGTCGGGTCAAACAATGCGCCCACTCTGGGACTCGTACCCAGTGCCGCTGGATTACGAGTCCAGCATCTTTCCCCAAGACCACGGAGGCGGCAAAACAAAAATTATAATATATTACATATTATATTATTATTATTATTAATAAATATTTGCTAAATATTTCCAAATAGAGGTATTTTGCTGCCGACAGCAGTCTTTTCCACTTAAAAGCACACCAACAGCTCGAAGTGAGATCGTTTCATCACATCTGATGTTTGTTTCAATATCTTCAAATGTGAAACATTTCCGTGAAAAGGAATTCCTTCAGCTGGCCTGCCGGTCACCGTCATGCGCGTGCCCAGCCGGCAACTCGACCGCCGTCCCCGCCCCGCCGCCGCCGCCCGCAGTGCCTCGGGCGGGTGGGGCGGGTCGGCCCGCGGTGCCCACGGCTCGGGCCGGGCCCGTTGGCGGGCGAGGACACGGCTGCTGGGGCCGGCCAGCTGACTGCAGCTGAGACGTACCGGCGTGAGAAGGTTCTCTGGAGCCCGGCTTGCCCTTGCCGGCCATCGGTGCCTGGTTACCAGGAGCGACAGTCGCTGCTGTCGATCCTGAGCGACGGCTGCTGAAGCTGCAACGCCGCTGTTCAGGACGTTTCTCTTGATATATGAATACAAACCAGACTTAGTACCCCATCCATACATGCTTCGACACCTCGGCCTCTACAGGAGTCAAAGCAGTGCTGACCAGTAGCGTGGCCAGGATTTTGCCCAGAACGGAGCCAAATCGGGACATGGCCAAGCAGTTCCCACTTTGTCGCTATAGGGGTTCTATTTTTGTATTACGAGACCTATTCGGGCTTGCTATCCCACGTCGATTCCTCGTTAGCCCATTGTTGTGTGTTAGAAGCCAACGGATGCCTTAACCTCAGACCTGACTCGCCGCTCTTCGTGACGCGGACAAATCGGAGATCGATGCGACCCCCCCCCCCCCCCAAACTAAGGCAGCGGAAAGAGCTCAGTGGAAAAGGCAGTAGATAAGTCTGAGTGAGATCTCGCGATCGGTAACAATTTGTATGTGGTTAGGTAGAGCAATTGCCCCTTTATGACAGGAGGTCAAAGGCCCAGCATGCTAGAGAGCGGTCTCTAAAAAACCTCAGGGAGGTCACACCGGCCCCCCTTATCAGGACGATGGTGTAACTGTTCAAAGTACTGGTTGGGGGCATGGCACCAAAAGTCTCTTTGGTCTCGCCACCGGCCCACGATATGGTCCGTGGTAACCTCACTATTTTTGAAATGTTCGTAGTATGGATTACACCAAGAGGAATCGTTCTGAGCCCACGTCTACGCCTCAGTGACCAGTCATTTTCGAGATCTTAGTGCCCGGGATCATCCGGCGCCAAATCATCACCATCCCGGGACATTCTGTGGCCGTGTCAGACACCCCGCGACAGGATTACGGTTGCAAAAATGGGGCAGAACTATTGTAAGTAATTGGGCGTGCCGAAAAGTTGTCTTTGACTACCTTTTGGAAAATAGGTAAATACAAAATACCTTAGTGATGCATTTGCCAGTCGTTTGTTCATAGACATAATTTCAGCCGTAACTATTCAGCAAACTATGACCCTTATTACAGTCGCTGTGAAAGGTGGGTACCATGAAGTGCCACCTTCACTGCTGCCGCGCTTTTGTCCATAGTTATGACAAGGAGTGCCACGCTCTAAAATTGGTTTGGTGGCTGAGCCAACAAGGTTGACTTAACCTTTCTCCAACCCAAGTTTTCCGCAGATTTCAGCCGCTTTAATAAGCATCCAAATGTTAAAATAAAACACAACTTTTATATTCCGTGCATTCCAACTTGTTTTGCTGTGGAGCCGTTTATTAGTTTTCTCATTTCAAGGCGATATGAAGCTGCCGTTTGCGCAAAAGTTCCGGTGGGGTGAATCACGGGTTAAGTTTTAACTGAGCCGCCCTGCACTGTTAAGAGCTGCCGCATATTGCCGCCGATTGTTCCTCATCCCAATCCAGGCGTTGCCATGTGGAAAGTCTGTCAAACAGCCGCGGGCTGGCACAACGTGTCAATAAGTTGCCATAGGTTTTTGGTGTCAGGATGCTCAGCTCATTCTTATAGAACCAAAATCCGGAGTTCTTAAGACAGGGCATCGGATTACCTCAGCGGAGTTGGGGTGCGGGGGGGTGGAGAGGGGCGGGGGTGTCGCGCAAGTTGCCCTGCGGGTAGGAGGATCCGCGTTATTTCGCCGCCGTTGAACTGTCGAGTGGTGCGAATGCAAGACATCGATCCTGTTGCACTGTTGCCGCGATAACGTCAGAGCCGCGGAAATTCGAGGCTCTTGGAAATGTGCGATTATTCAATATTCATCGGAGAAGTGCAGCATCAGATAGTACACTGCATTTTAACGGACAATCGATACGAAATCCCTGTGCGCCCGGTACACTTCGTTAAAGGCCTATCTGTACCCTGTAACCACGTAAGAAGTGGTTTCCGAAGAGATGTCCGCTTGATATACGTTGATTGAGGTAGGATACTAAATGAGACATTACAGGGAACTTGCATGGCACGCGACGCGGGAATTTCTGTGACTAGTGACTGGGGTTTCATGCCTGCTGCTCAAAACTCGACAACATTCTAAAAAGGCTGACGTTGATTGGGCATCCCAAAAAGGTAGCGGCGGGTAGTATAACACAGTGTAATTATTAAGGTAGAACGTATTTGACCGAGCGAGAAATAAATGGTGAATTATCACGTGCGACTTAGAGCTGATATTAAGAAATCCATGCTAAGTCTTGCACCAGGCAGATTTCGAGCAACAGCATAATTTGCCTTCTGAGTACCGGAAATGCGTCTTTGGTTAAGATAATTACAGCAAAAAGTTCCCTCGCGCTTTAGTGCTTCTCATTTATCAGAGGCCAATCCTGGAACTTCAGACTGTAACGCAGTACAGCGCTGCTGAACGGAGCGGTGGAGATTGGCGGCCGATCCATTCGTTTGAGGGTGTGGTAATGAGTTTTGAAAAGAATCGAAGCGACCGGAAACCACGCGAGTTTTTGATAGGTACACGTCACCATTTGGTCCTAGTTCGGCAAAAGGTAAAAAAACGAGGGAACCGGTTGCGCCATTTTATTTTTAAAAAGACTGCGTTCTAACCTCTTTCATTAGGTAAATTTCTGGGACCGGCGCCACTCTAAATCGTGTTTTGGTTGCGATCCTGATGCATCGTGAGGCCCCTGATGAACGGAAAACTTTTACGGTGAAACCTTGCCATGTCACCTTTGATGCTGCCCGTGTACCCTGTGGGTAGGACCCTCTAACGTCACCTGACCTTTGCAGCATCCGCTGTAACCGGTCGCAGTTCTTGTCAGCCAGGGTCAAATAATGAGACTATGAAGCAACTCGAACTCTTTACACTACCCTCAGAGTAGGACGGGTAGTACTAAGCGCTCTGGCACGTAAACCTTTCCCCCTTAAAATTCTACCGTCGACACAGGGTTCCACGATCGAAGAGAGGTGTTACGGTTCCCGCAGCAAACACCGCTTATCGTGGGCTGCGATTCCAGTGATTTATCCCGCCAAAGGTCAAGACTAACACTTTCAAAAATAAAGAAAAAATAAGATATCGCAGCTCATTCCTTGGATTTATTTCGTAAATCGTCTTGAAATAGGGCCAAATGGCGATTGATGACTACCATCAACTTGGCTGATACACGCACAGAGCCGACCACAAAGCATCTTCCGCTCACTTCGATTCCAGTCAAGCTTCATTTCAACACCGTCGAACGAAGGAGCCGACAATGAATCACTCCACCTCTCTGACCTGTCCGCCGCCGAGAGCCTGCGCTTAGATCAGGGCTATTTCGCACGGCAGCCTTGTGCTGCGTTGCAGTCTAAGATTCCCGGATTAGCCGCTGGGAAATGAGGCGCGCTGGTGCCCGGAGGGACTTTTATTTTTGCTGAGGTTGTGCGGCTTAGAGCGGTCGGCGGTAGACGGAGCCAGGCTAAATTGCGGTGCATGACGACACTCCTGCTCAATATGGACTAAGCGAACCTGCTGCTAAGAGCGTGACAGTGTCACCATCACAACTATAATAGCGCCGTTAGTCTTGATTTTCTGTCCGTGGCTGTCACGCACGGCGCATCCAGAAGCTCGCTCCGCCTGTCCGGCGGCACGAAGCGCATGGTCAGTATTTTCACATATGTGCTGTTTGGCCCTACCGACAAGCGAAGGCCATATGGCGAATGGTCACAGCGGTCGAGCATGGCACGGGACACCCACGTCGTCGCATCTCCGGCACGAGAAAGTATCGCTCCTCGGTCCTGCCCTAGCGAGACTGGCCAGAGGGGACATTGACCTGTGAGCTGGGTCACCGCAGCGTACGTGGTAGATTCAGGGTCCACACGACTACAACAGCCAGGAGCGGCGAGGTGGCCTGATTTGCATGCGTCGAGTCTGTAGTCTGCAGCTTTGGCTGGATTGCCACAAACCGCTCTCCATCAGCGCTGGGTGTTAAAAGGCCGCGGGGCTTCTCGCTCTCCCGGCGTCTCTTTATGAGCACGTTCAAAAGCAATTCGGTATGGTGATGGTCGTCACGTGCCGGGGCGATGAGCGTGATGCATGGGCGCCGTTACCATACCGCCCTTGGCGGTCTGTATCCCGACGAACAGTTTAGCGTAGGTGTGGCAAACGATCTAGTCGGATCCTGGCTTCACATAAACTGAATGCAAACTACCTGATCTCCGGCGGACTTTTATTTTGGGTCCAGGCTTGTGGATGACTGGCGCTTGCGGGGAAAGTGTCCTGTGAGTCACAACAATGATCAACGATACACAACAATAATCTAATAAACGTCACTCCTTGTATGTGTGGTTATGACACCAGTGGGCCTCTGTGCGCTTTAATTGTATCATTGAGCCAACTTCAAATGTGCAGCTTTGTTAAAAATTGCAGAAGTGCTGGGATGCTGAACTTTATAAAGTGGGGCTTGATTCGGTCCCTAGAAACTTTGCTACTGCGTAATTGATGCAGTTTTCCCACAGCCAGCAGGTAGCATGTTGCACAGTTGTAGGCTGTGACGTAGTTATCACGAAGCACGCTTTGTGCTCTTGGCTGTTTGACGCTTCCGCTGGGACTATTGGCTGTTGGCATGAACATAAAGCACGGGATTGATTTGGACACGAAAAAGCACCAACCTGACAAATTTTCAAATCGATTCGCGTTCAAGAGGTACGTATAATTGGTGACATCAGACATGGTTTTGGGGAGTCGCACAAAGGAGGCATGAATTGCATGTAATATCACTTTGGAAAGTTATGGTGCGCGTACTGGCAATTTATGCACTCTTCGTCACATGATTTTCGGACAGTTTGTGCTGTGTCGCGAACTTCTGCCAGCATGCGCGTTTAATTATGTTTGTGGCACCGCCACAGAGAGTAACAGGTAGTTGTTACATCCATCTTTGAACTTGTATGAATTTCAAACCACCCAAATGTAAGGGTTGAATAGTATTGTACGCTCCAGCAGCGGCTCAACGGCTAGTGCAGGTGGTGCTGTGGCGCTGCGGGCAAGGTCAAGGTCAAGGCCGCGCCCGCACCAGTCACGCCATGTGATTGCGTTGTGGATACCCATGGGTCGGGCGAGGATCTCACAGTTGGTGGCAGCAGTGGGGAAGTCTTGAGCTTCATGTGAGCCGTCGGACAGACATTTGTTGAAAAGAAACGGCACGTCACACAGTCTGGCAAATATCGTGCCGTAAAGCCATCATTGAAAGGCGCTGTTCATGCATGACTACCACCATGGGTGTGCAACGATGGGGTAGGGAGAGGGGCATATTCCCCCGCCCTCTGTCCAATGTTCTCGATCATTCGAAAAAGCCTTTAGGCATCGCTGCAAAATCCTAAGCAGTTGTCAATGGATGAACTATACGGCTACACCCAAATAGTAACTACCGTGTTTGCCGATTTTTTGACAAAGCTCGCGGCCGTAGACCAATTGACACAGAAGCGAACGAAAGAACATAGTTTGCATCTGTTTACCGTAAATGTGAGCCAATTAGTCCCTCATCCATGTGTTGGCTGGTTGTCGCGAGGCGGGGTTGGGGCTGCAACGCAGCACTTGCGTTAGGCGTGTTCCACATGGCTAGTGCTGGTGGTCATGGTCGAACGATTATCGCTATCGGGTCGAACGATTATCGCTATCGGCTCAGTCGGCTGGTGGCCATCGTCAGCTGTTTGCAACTGTTTCATCGAATATTCGCATCGAAGTGAGGGTTCACACATTTTAAGGGTTCTTCCGAATGTAGACGGCTGATAGCTTGGACACGTTTTGGGTGCAGATATTCCGCCGGTTTGTTTATTTTTATTTTAAGACGTCGTGGCAAAATAAAGTGACTTGCTGTAGTTCGTATAATTTCAAACATGGCTAAAAATATACTATAGCATAATAATCATAAAAGTATTACAAAAACACAACAGCATAAAACTAGACCAAAGTCAAGTGGAGATATAAATCGTGTAGTTAAAAGCATACACCACGCAAGGGAACGAAGCAGGGTAAACTGAGGTAACAGAACGTAGAGCTTGAAAAGTTTGACTACCTCGGTCAGGTGCACTTAACTGGACAGGATATCGCAGTTTTGGTTTTCTTTGGTCGTTTGGCCTGTGCATCAATGGGTAAAGGCCTCTTTAAATTCCATACAATTTCGAGCTCTTATTTGTGATATCCTGCTTGCATTCGGGCCCAGAGCGCCTGGGGCCAAACTTGCAGTTGGGGGAAGATTAGACATTGGGGGGGGGGGGGGGGGGGGGGAGCTAGCGAACCAACCAGCAGAATACAAATTAACACCCGTGGGTACCGCACATTTTGTTACGTGCCAGTGAAGATAGTTTTCTTTGCCACGCTGAACGATTTCAAGCTAGCCGTAATTTGATTTGGTTTTGACGTGGCCGTTGTGGGCCAGCTGACCACCGAATGCCATCCTCTGACTGGCTGGTTGGCGGGCAGGACAGCATGGCGTCCCTGTTAGCGCGTTGTTCAGGAGCGTTACGGCAGCCACGGGGACTGGAACCTCTCTGACCACTGGCCTGCCTCTGTAATGTGCTTCTTTCTCAAGGATTTAAGAAAGACAGTGATGGTATTTGGTGTCGTCGGCATCAACAGCCGCGCCGGTGCCGGAGACGGACCCTGACCCTGACCACGATCACTTTCAGACCGCTCGTGTAGTGATCTGTACGAACCTGCTGCCGACGGTCGCTCACGCCACCGGGAGACTGTGAAGCGTGAACTTCTTCAAGAAGATCCTTGACGCCGTCCATAGTGATAATTGATGACTGATGTGACTGTGAGCTAGACACTGAGTGCAAAAATAACTGAGTATCGGCAGATACTGCACCTGTTTGCAACATGACTCCATTTAACCGTCAAATATCACAACTCAGTGGAGCTGGTCTGTCGTTATTGTCGTTTGTGCGTCATTTCCGTTTGTCTTCAGCAGCTCAGAATTGGTCTGATGAACAGCAGTTGCTTTTCCCGTTGTTTTTAGTTGGTGCAGCCAAAATTACATGTAACTTTTTTCCTGGTAGCCAACGCCAAACACTCTCTAGTGCTTTGATTGTGTTGCAGGGATATTTTACGGACAAAGGTCCCATCGCGGACCATGTGCAGCTCCTAAATTTCGTTGTGAGCCATCCATCAGTATTGAAATGCACTTGTTTCAGCGGAACCACCTGGTTCAGAACGCAATCCCTTCTGATCAAGGATCACGCAAAGAGATATTCTACCATTACCTCTTGAAGGCGCTACCTGTGCAACACTGCCATATACTTGTTAGCGAGAGCATATGCTCTTATGATGATGGCAGCCAAGGCTCGCAGGATACTGCCAGCTGGCCTCCTGCAGTCGCGGCATGAGGCGGCTGTACGGAATGCTGTGCCAGCTAGAAATCCTGGTCAGGATTTCAATACCGTTTTGCTGCGGCAGATTTTGAACAGGCTGTCCCGGCTTAAGCAGCAGCAGACCGGACTGCAACATGGTGCAGTCTAGCAGCCACAAGGTGTAACGTCACCATATGGTGGGAGGCAGTGCTTCTCTTGAAGCCAGCTGGGCCAGGCTCATGTCACCTACCGCCATCGTGATGCGATCTGTCATAAGTGGTTCATCAATGGTTCAAAAGTGGTTCACATTTGCCCTGCGTGTCGAGCAACAAACCCGAGAAACGAGATGAGGGGGATCCCGCGTGTGATTACTTCTTCGAGTATCTCCTTAACATTCTGGATTATTGGTTAACACGCACTCGGGTGGGGGTCAAATTGTCCCCCCCCCCCCGAAGGTTTTTCCAGAGTGATTTTCGAACGGCGCGGCGTAGCCGCGCCAAATTTGCATAGCTATAGACAATTGAATAGTGGATCGATTGACATAAAACGTTTAGATGTACCTTGTAAGATCGCTGGCCTATGGCAGGTCAAAGTCAGGCCATGGTTTCAGCGAAAGCAATTTCTAGGGAATCGTCCAATCTGAAACAATAACGCAGTGTTTGACGAAGCCATACTTCTCTGAGATGCTTTCTTAGGCACCACAAAAATTGAATAAGCAAATTAGGTTAACATAAGGTCAGGTATGAAGGTCAGACCAAGGTCACAACCAACCTGATTTAGTACTCTAGGGCTTGCCGTATGGGATAGTTTGTGGTGCTCATTTCGAATTCATTGACAGCAAGAACCCCATTATACAGCTTCCACGGACTTCTTAGAGGTCAGAAAAGATCACTGACCTAGGATGACCCGGGTCGACATTGTGTTTTAGAAACATACTGCCTGGCGTAATCTTGGTCACCTATTCAAATGCAAAACCCAAAGCAGTTTTGTATAATTTTGGTCACCATGACCTTCAAAAGGTCAAAAAACGTCACTGACCTCAAATGAGCTTTTGGCCTTTTGCTTAGAAACAGTTACCTAGGTTCTGGGGCACTTCGGAGACCAACTTGGAATTTTACCTTGCTTGACCTTATTTGACCTGAAAGTCATGGCCCAGTGAGCTCAAAATTGTATCCAAGTGAGTTCACGTACAGGTCAAGACACCCTGAAAATTTGGTGCCTCTAGCTTTCTCAGTTCCCGAGATCTCAGGGGGCTCAAATTGACCCCCACCTAAGCGAAGGGTATCTAGCTTGCGCATGTTAAGGGATCAGTAAGTGGCATTTCGTGGTGGGGTCTCGTCGATACAGGTTCGTCTAGCCCCTTATCTCACATGAAATTTTCTAACTGCCTGAAAAGTCAATGGAACCCACCACGATGCGTGCTGAGTCCGTGTCTAAAACTGCTATGAGCCTGCATGTGCACGGCACTAGTTGACACGGGCTTAAGGCACTTCATTCGCATAATGCGTGTGCCTGTGTTTTCTCACATTGGTGATGTCAAGTGCATTCTAGGCAAAAAAATTATTTGAAAGTGTTTTTGCCATCGGAGAGTAAGGTGCTTTCGGCGGAGGAGGTCTCGTCGACTCCGGCCCGGCCGCACTCTGGGCTGCCAAGCCAAGACAGTGCGCTTCCGACCGAGGGGTGCGAGCTTGTCTCCAACAGGCAAAGGATGGTGGCGGGCGGGTCATTGCGCACGCCAGCTTTTCCTTAGCAGAGGTCCGATAAATTACTCAGCAACAAGGAAGGAGCCGCTGGCAGCCGTAAGCTTTGTCATGCATTTTGTACATTGTCTGCTCAACCGAGAGTTTCTGTTGAGAACTGACCACAGCAGCCTGCAATGGCCAATGAGTTTTCGTGACCCTTAGAGACCTTTGGCTCTGTGGATCGAGACGCTGGGTAACCTTCACCTTCGTGTATGTCATCTCAGAGACACAGAGAGTTCCGGTACTAGTTTGATTGGATGGGAATGGCCAAAGGTGTCCTCCGTCGCATCGTCAAACTGGAGTGGATGGTTTAGAACGGCTTGAAGTTGTGATGCCCGAGCGCTCGTTAAAGCTGTGCTGGAATCGTTACACTCAGGTCCCACGGGTGGGTCCTTAAGCGCTTGTAAACTGGTGCAGGTGGTGCTTGCAAGACCCTGGTGGCTGGTGGTCTAGGGCAGGGTGTAGAAAAATTCCGCAAGGAATGTGAGCGCCGTGAACGAAACATTCTCCTACTCCGAGACCGCATGCGTCTCTAAGAAGCCTCAGGGCGAGGGCACCGCTAGAAAAAGTAGCGATAAATCTTTTCACGCGCCTTTCAGAGACATAAAGATGTCATAAACATCTCTTATTTGTCTGACTGAAGCTGAGGACCATGTGTAGCCGACCAATTAGCGAAGTGGGTGGAAGTCTATCCCTTTAAGACCCAAGAGGCGACAAAGGTGGAGATCAAGTTTGTCAATGACCTCATGGCTCGATCTGGGGTACCTACGTCATTCCACTCCGACCAAAACGTCAGCTTTTGCGAATCGGTTTTCCGGGAGATGTATCATTTGCAAGGACCTGAGAAAAGACAGGCAACCCGGGGGTGGCCCGCGGGGAACGGAAGCTGGGAACGAGTGAATCGTATGGTTTTGGACATGTTGGCCCGATGTTTGGAATATGATCATCATGACAGGGATCGCCACGCGCCTATCGTCTTGCTGCGGTGCAGATCCCAGACTCATGACACAGCGGGGCTTCAGCCCGTACAGACCCACGATGGGACGCGACCCGCGTCTCCCAGCGGAGGCTGGCCTGGGAGTCGTCGCGGCGGTCCGTGCGAGCGGCACTTCTCTGACGGGTCACGTTGACGGACTGCGCCGTGACATGCAAAAAAGCGTACGGTTTCTCCTTGGGGGGAGGGGGGGGGGGCCGAACGAGTCACTGCTGCAAACCGCTAGTCGCACGACCGGTAACTGAACTTGTTCCAGCATTCGCCAGGGGATGCAGTATCCTTTTTAATAAGGTGCCAGCCACAAGTAAGCTCCATAAGTTTGTGCGTTCCTAGAAGCCGGCCGTGGTTTTCGCTGAAGTAGGTGACTTGGGCTGCCGAGTCAGGTTGCCTTACGTGGAAGAAGATTGGTTACCCACCACAATCGGCTGAAGCCGAGGACCGTGTAATGACGAGCAGTAGACCGAGCGGCATCCGACCCCGGTGGCTAAGGTCGGTGCGCGCCCACCTCATCCTGTGAGGCGGAAATCACAGGCGGTGGACGTGATGTCCGTGGTTCCCTCCACTCCGTTGCCTCGCACGCGGGACGGACGTGTTGCCCGTGGTCCGGACCGTTATGGTTCATAGATTGGGGATCGCTGCGAGTTGGCTCACGCATTAACCAAGGGTCTGTTTAGCGTTGTGGCCCGCATCTGCCAGGCTTGTGTTTTGTGATCGCTGCCATGCTCAGTACCAAGGATTGTTCTTATGAGTAGATAGTGTGTTTTCACGTTGTTCCGCTTGTGACCAACGCAAGGTGCATCCGTATTACAGAAGGTTGTTGTGTCGCGACTTGTAACAGTGTTTCGAGTTCTCCGCGTTGGCGCGGTCGTACGAACGATGTCGCGCTTCACGCAGGTGAGCGGTTGGTTGAGTGGTGCTGTAGCGCTGCGCGCAATGTCAAGGTCACGCCCGCACCAATGACATCCTGGCCTCGATTCCAGGTGATTGTACCGGCATCGCTGCGCTGGGCAATACAGTGCCCGACACGTCGTTGCGTTGTGGATACCCGTCGGTGCGACGGAGACCTTACACTAACGCATATGGGTTTAATAATTGATTTTAGCATCACATTCTGCATGTTACGCGGTTCGTGGGGCAAAACGTCGTTTGGGTAGGAATTAGGCTGAGTGACTGCATCGATTCACGACAAAATGTCATTTCGACGCCAATTTGACACGTTAGTGACCGCACATGTTTCAAAAAATTCATGGTGCTCCGCGAAAATTAAAGATGTATTTCAGATACAGTTTATGATTCTAATCGTCATAAAAGTGCCGACATTTTTGGCTTGAGTCTTTTTTTCCCGCATTCCTACTGAGTATGCAGTCACCACGGTGCTTAAGTTGCAGCACAGTCTTCATAACTTGTACCCGCAAGCTGAATGGAAATAACTTCAGTTCCATAATGACCAGCATTTCAACATCAACACCGACATAAGCGACAATTTCGTAACCAGGGGCGTGTGGCATGAGGTGACTCCGGTCTAATAGTGACTAATTTGATCATCCATAATTTAAGGTTTAACATTTAATTTAACGTAAAACTATTCAGATACAATGTGTGTTAGAACTAGGCTAATTAAAAGCCCTTTCGCCAAAAAGGTGTTAATATAATAAATCATTAATGCTTACACAGGTCAAAACGTTTGCTCCAATGGTATCCCGAGAACCGCTCAACGGGCAGACTGCAGGAGACCGAAAATCCTTAACGAGAAAGCAACCCCTTTATAAAATTCTGTAGATAAACAAATGTCTGGACAAATTTTATTTCCAAATGATGACAATCCCGACACGAACGAATAGCATTTCGCGACCTATTTACGAAGCCTGAAACGGGCTCCAGGCCAAGTTACGGACATCGGTAACCTGGACCTATAAAAATCCTACCAGCGCCGAACCAAGACGCAGCGTCTACGTATCAAACAATCACGCGAATCCCGGGATCGTTCGATTGCGTACATATAGGCCCCGGGGAGCACGCATTTCCCTCGGGGCTTCAATTCTTGACATCGCCCGCGTATGGTTTCTCGCACCCCGCATTTCCAGTCAGGTTTCGCGGCAGGGGCTGCGCTGCACGCGATGTAGAGTATTCATTTGATTAGTGTCACCAAATGCGTAATATTCGCATAGTCTGGCGACAACATTCACCGCCGCATGTGGATTACTTCCTGCTGGCCTTGCGCAGACGGCCTCCAATTCCCTGGAGGCATTCAATGAGCATTCGGGCGCAGCCGCCGGAGATCGTGTATTTCCGCGGTCCGGTGCCCCGCTGCTGTCCGGCCAGAGCACCGAACCCCCGAACAGGATGGCGACGACGGCTCTCAACACGGCGATGTCTGGGCAGGACGGGATTGCGCTGAAGCCTCTGAGATGTGGCGCTGGGTCTGAACGGCGAGACCCTGTACAGCCCGAAGAGCTCTCCCTCACACATACACACACATATGCGACGCTTCCAACGAAGCCGGATCTGCACTTCCCGGTGGCTGATCCTCGCCCTGATTGCGGCCTGCCGCCTTCCGGGAACGTTCGGAGCGCCTCAGGCAATGAATGTGACCCGGTTCGGCCGACGCCACACATAAAACGACTAATGCACATGGACGAGCAGCCCGTACGGAAGCAGCGTGTGACGATCATGTTGTGCCCCTCCCTGATCGCCGATTGAAGTACGGTATCGGCGAAAGCTGGTGGCGATCGGGATCCCACGGCAACATTGCGAGCTAGAACGCATCTAACATACCTAGATGCAGTTATCAATCACTCAATATAACCCATCGCTATAGGCCCCCTATTACGCACCATGCCTGCATGCGCTCACAATCTGTGCTACACCCTTTCCCATCGTGACGGTGTGACGTCAGTGTGTCGCGTCCGACATATCCAGACTCACGTTACACCACCCGCACACACGAGCCACCGTCCTCCATCCTTGAGGTACCCGGTCTTCCACTAACGCAGCGACGGCTCGGCGTCCTGACCCAAGCCCGGGTCACGGGCCGTTCACGGGGGCCGCGGGAGCAGCGGGCGTCGCCGCACGCGCCCGACACTACGTGAGCGGCTCGACCGCCTTCACCTCGCTGCTGTTGGCCTTCCAGGCCAGGTACGTGTTCCAGAAGATGGCTATCGTCTGCACGAACAGCACCTGGTGGTGCAGCGGCACACAGTAGAAGTTGACGAGCTGCACAGCCGGCCACAGCTGGGGACGGAAGGCTCGCAGTTAGCGCCATGCGCGCAGTTCAAGCACTGCGTTTGTTCAAAGACACACCTTTGCACCTTCGTGAAGACTATCAGCCATCATTTACACCGTTCCTGGTATTAAGGCGAAGATCTAAAGGCTGCCAGTTCAAAGTTAATCTGTTTAAACGGTTTTAATGGGTACTGCTCGGGGTCCAAGTGGCCAGCTAGTGTTACTGTTTTTGAGAGACGCCGCCAGTTCCGGATTCTCAATCCACCCGGAGTCCGGTCACGATCCTGAGCACCAGATTTGTCAGGTCAAAAGAAGAGTGTAAAATGTGAGGCTCAAATAGCCAGCGTGTTCTAAGAATGCGAACGGCAGATTTCACGCAGCATGCAATCCCCGGAAGCCAGTGCCACGCAGGGATCAGGCTTTCATTTCACGCACCCCCGATCAACCGATCACTGAAATGACAACATTTTATGAAAAAAGAACTCACAAAGCCCCTTGGTGTCTGGGGCACGTTTCAATTGGAGCACAACGCGGCCATTGGCTATTATTCGTTGCTCAAATGGACGTGGCTTCTCAGACCAAACAATCATTGAGGCAGCGCTGCGCCGGGCTCCTGTCCAAATGGCACACCATAGCTTATCAGGTTACTGGGGACGAAAACTTTTCGGGAACTACGTACGTGGTGCGCAGCGCGCGCGCTCAAACTCCCGCTCCCCCGGCTGCAGCGGGCAGTAAAACAACCAATACGCCCATCAAATCGGGTCACGCACTCAGCCGACTTCTCGTCGGCACCACGACCAGCGGCGATTACACCTCTGAACCTCTACCGCATGGGTCCCATGGGGCTTGACGCCTCCGGGCGTGGGCCACGTTTACGTCAGTACTCGCTGTGTAACGACCGGGACAGCTTCCTTTAATCACCACCATACAAGCTGAAAAGGCTCTCAATCCAACTCGATAAAATAACAGTGAGATGGTGTCTCGTGATAGCGCCACTGAACCGGAGAAAGCGTAAACATATCGTCAGTTATGAAATTGTTTCTTATAGTACTGGTCCCTGGTGAATAAATTAAAATTATGGTGGACGCCCCCCGCTGTAGCTGCTTGCTAATAGGGCCATTCCTCACCACGGCAACACAATTGCGTCCAACACTTTCCGCCTTGCCTGCTCTGCCTCAGCTTGAGTACTATTAGCCGGGGGGACATTTCCCCGGGGCACATTCCAAACAAAACTCATCAGCTGTGACGCAAAGCGACAAAGCTCGCCTGGGTCGATGGCTGTCATGCCCAGCGCGTACCACACCGCCCGTGACCGAGATCGCGCTGTATGCACCTGCCTCCTGACCAACAACGCTGTTCGAGGAGCGAAATCGTGCTTCTGCAAACAGGAGGCCCTCATGGCCACCGCTCCTGAGGGCCTCTAGCTTGCTACTACTTGATACGAGAAATAGCGATTACTGGAAACATCATCTGATCATTTATGCCAACTTGCCAAATACCGATGCAGAACGACGCGGCACGGTCCCCCCTCCCCCCCCCCCCCCGTCCCGGGACAGAATATTCAAGCGTGGATGTTGAGAGAACGAGACTGGTAAGAGTGTGCCGTTCTGTGCAGCGGGGGGCACTGGCGAGGCGCTTTTCGATCTTTCCAATACAGCATTCTAGCCATTATTGACAAGAGCTGCCAATGGACTGTGCTTAATCGAGTTTGATCCCATTCTGACTGCCCTGAAGCCTGGAATACTCCCGTTAGCGAGGGCACTACTTTTGGAGGTCACCTGCAATGAATGCCCACGATCAGTCATTGTTCACAGGGCGCAATAAGTGCAACTGAATCATCCAACTCATAATATAAGCAAATCAATTAAATCAAATTAAGGATGAAATGCACGTTACATGGCGCTATAAGTGCAAGTGAATCATCCAACTAATAATACAAGCAAATCATTTCAATTACATTTCAACTTCAACTATAATCAAATCACATTACAAGTCTTCCCACAATATCTGAAAAAACAAGTTAGTCACGGGGCCTGCTAATCAAATATTCTGGGCGCCGATGAAAAGAACCAAGGTGAATTGTTCTTCAAACAATACGCTCCATACGAGCTGATAGAGAAGCAGCCCCTCCACTGGAATAATTCCAGCAAAAAAGAAAAAAACAGCCGCTTTGAACAGCAGATCTGACTCGAGCACTTTTTTCCAGAAAACTGGCGTGGCTGTCCGGGTTAGACAGCCCTAGGTTAGATGCGCGCGGCAAAGGCTAAATTTTGGCCTAAGAGGAAGTTATTTCATCTACAGGGGTCGGCCAATCAACAGCCATCTTCGAGTTAAATAACCACGAGATCTGCCGAGGTCCTATAACAAGGCTATAATAATACTATAACAAGGTCAAGAAATGTGACTCAATCTGGCAATATGACAGTTGTGGTGCTCCGGCAACATAACAAAACTTCACCGGATTTGCTGGCAGCATGCAGAGTAGAATATTAGGCGTTTTACGTCGCTGATTGCTCATCAATCGCGTTGGACACCTGCGTACACTCGTACGCAAATTTCCCACTATATCCTGATGTTTGTATAATCATGTGCCCTACATTGTATCTTAAAGTAGCTAACAGGCGAACAACAACTATAATTGTTAGACCCTGAACCACTGTTACCTTCAAACTTGTAATGGAAGGTCCATGAAGGAAGTTTAACATGCTTGCAAATGCGATTTGATCTGATATGGTTCCACCCTTCGCATATTCCAGTCTGGCATCATAGACATCGTTCATTTATTTCTCTGACATGGTTCGCGGTGTCTGATATGCTTATAGCGTTGACATAGTTCCATTTACTCCTCTAACTTAGTTCGTGGCGCCTGATATGTTTAAGGACATTGTAGTAAGAACATGTTATAAGAGACAAAAACGCCATTCGGGCTACCTCATTAACACATCTTAGCATTTGATGATTACCAGTGGTGTAGCCAATATTAGCTGTATGGGGGAGGGGCTAATCAGTATGCTTCTCTTTCACGTCCTTCTTTAATGTATCAAAGGTTGCACTTTCGTATTTAGGCAAGGGCTTCTGAGGCCTCCAGGCCCAGTGTTATTTTGGTGATGAGTTGGACCTATTTGGTCCCAGAAGACTTTGGCCTCTAGCGGCCTCACTTGCCTTCCAGGTACGCTGACAGGTTAGGTACCCTATGGTTCCACTGCCTATTCAAGTGATGCCATAGTATTTATTTACATGCAATCAGCATTCAAATGGCACTGTAAAGGCACCCGTAAAGTGGCATTATGTCGTGGCAAGGAACTGTTTGGAAATCCAAAATGTTACCAATTAATGTTGTTGCTGTCCTTCACCCAGGCAACCCCTTTTCTGTTGGAAAATGACCTGCTGTAGCTGTCAGTACTGCATAATACATGGATCGACCACCCTGCCCCTAAACCCCGTTAGATTCTGTGGAATCAGTGGCGCTGCTTGCCAACTAGCACTGTCATTTTCCTCTCATTTTTTCACGTTGAAAGATGGCACCCTGCTCTACACACCACAAATCAATCAAGTCTGTGTTAGCTAACCGGGAGATATCCACGAAATACGACACAAGACTTAACTTCAGCACCTTAATTTTTACCGTGAAGTGTTCAACCAGCAATTTTTGATACATCAAGGCAATTCTATCAGGCCCAACAGTACTAAGGCTGTCGACATTATACACAACCTGCACATTTGCAATATCCTTTTGTCCAATTTTCTTCATTTCTGGCCTTCTGAAGGCAAGGGGCATGAAAGGGGGGAGGGGAGGGTTGAGAAGGTTACAGCTGGGGATGATCTTTAAACTTCCTGGAAATCTTATGCTACTGTCATGGGCATTGACTGGACATAAATCATCAAAACTTTATGAAAGAATATCCTGCTGCCCCTGCTGAAAACCCATACATCTAAGCATGTAGCACACCAATTTCTTGCTAAAAGGGGTGCAGAACGCCGGTTGTCGTCTTTAACCTGCTTTGGGTCTGCCCGGTTGTAACCTTCTAAAAATCTAAAAAAAGGATAATGGCATGGCATTTGGCATTGGCATTTGCGCTGTTCGCTTTTGTTGGAAAATTTCATCTCCGAGCTCATGGATATGCTCACAAGTGACTCAGGCATTGCTATTGTCGACATGCGAAGTCACATTGCACCCGGCTTCCCAACGCACCCGCCCAGGAAAATTGCTAGTGCCTCCCTTAACACTGAATGCAACCGTCGCCGCCATCTCAGTGGTCGTACACTCGAATACTTCCCTTCCGTCGACCTGACCGTCCGCTGGTCCGAAAGGGTCCGTGAAAGTTTGGGTGAAAACCGCCCCCAACGTTGATTAAAGCCGCCCGCGTTGGATGCAAAGTATGGTGCGGGGATACGGTTTGGCTATGGAATATTTGACCAGTTAGATGTTTTGACCCAGGGTATGGCTGGGAGACGAACTATGGGTAGGAACGGCTTAAGGACACTCCAAAATGATTGTTTTAAAATGCGTACTGTGAAAGTCTTCAACACCCAAATGCCCCGGGGCGTCCCCAGAGTGACGTCAATGTGAGAATGCCAGGCCTAGTCCCGTCTAGATTCCGAACGCCCTAAGATGCAACCCACTCTCCGGATTTATTCAGCATCATCATTTTTTTCCAGGAACTTTCCCGCCAAGTCCCAAGTACACCGATAAGTTTCGGCCGCAACACAATAGGCGCGCTCAACTCCGCCCAACTCACCTAGCACGCCGACCTGACGGCCAAACACAAGGCCGATGGGCGGAATAGTGTACGTGAAGCATTGGCAGGCCGCGGACACGAAACCACGTGGTTCACGGCCGCCTTGTCACTACACTGAGAGAACGGCGACTGCGAATGGTTGTGAGTGGTCGAGTGAATAAAAGGGAACATTCAGGACAGGAATTCCTTGGTAAGACACTTTCTCAGCTGTTGCGCACGCTGCCCTCACATCCTATATTGCAAGGCACTTTCGCATCGAATATCCAGAAACGTTGACAGCAAGATTGCCGTGAGCCGAAGCTCATCCCAACTCATATGAGCGTCGCCGCGGGCTCGTCATATTAGCTCAGCGGATCTCATAATGGCTTATCCCGCGGGCGCGCCGTCCCGACGCTGATCTTCCATCAGTGCATTGGTTGCGCCACTATCGACGAATGTTTTCCGTTCTTTTTGTTTTTGGTGTCCAGGTCGCCAAGTTTCGTTGCCTCACGATGCCTTTATGCAAAGACGGCCTGCATGACATAATCCCTCTTGATAATCGCATTTTTGCATTTAATTTTGATCATTATCTGTGATTTGCACCGTGGTTATCCTGTCAGCACAGCCACAGTAAGTTTGAAATGCAAGAACGGCCGCCATGGCTAACGTGAAAAGGTCCTGCGAGCTGGTACAGGCCTTTTCACGAGCACTTGTATCCAGGGCATAGTCTCGCAAGATAAGCGTGGAGATTGAGGCGAAAAAGCTAAACCTTTCCTTTAAAATTAAGCGTAAGATTGTGCTCTCCCCAATGTGGCCTACTTCCTCCTCAAAGTTAAGGCGGAGACAAACATGAGAGGGGCTGCGGCCTTCCACTGAGTACATACCCTGCTCGTGTCCCAAACTCGACATAATCATATAAAAAGGAATGTTCCACAACTGGAGGCAATGAGGCAGGCCTCAAATATGGAGAAAAAGATGACTTGTAACTATTGATATGCTTTCATATGGAGTATTCCACATAATCTACCCAAACACCTATCTTGAAGATGTTTTGGGGCACTTGATAACCCAGCCCTTCTTGAGACCTAAACCCCTCGAATTTCTGAGCTATACGCGCGCGAAAGCGGGAGAGTATTTCGGGGAAGGTATTCCATGGCCACCTTGAAAAGAATGTTCTAGGTAGCAAAATTTCAAGATATAGTAAATATTTTCCTCAATGCGTCAACGTTTGATTAAGGCGTCTAACCTTTATATGACGCAAGAGTTGTTGCCAGACTGGTCGCGTCAGAGCCACTGTGTCATACAGCCACTGTGGCCGATGGGCTGACTCACTTTTAGTACTTCAACACGCGCCCGGGTGGCCGGCTAGATATCCTTCGCTCGGGTAGGGGAGGGTCAATTTGACCCCCCCCCCCGAGACCTCGCGAACTAAGAAAGCTAGAGACACCAAATTTACAGGGTACGTTGACCTGTACGTGAACTCATTTACGTCAAAGTCTCAGGTTCCTGGGTCATGACCTTCGGATCACAAAAGGTCAAACAAGGTCAAATTCCAGGTTGCTCTCCTTGGAAGTGACCCCAGAACCTAGATAACCGTTTTTAAGCAGAAAGCCACATTCTCTTCCAAGGTCAGTGACCTTGTTTGACCTTTTGAAAGTCAAGGTGACCAAAATCATACAAGATTGCTCTGAGTTTTGCATTTGGCTAAGCGACAAAGATAACGCTAGGTAGTATGTTCCTTAAACAAAATGTCGACCAGGGTCATTTTAGGTCAATGACCTATTCTCACCTCCAAAATCAAATGACCACCAGAAACTGCCCCATGCAGCAAGCCCAAGAGCAACAAGACAGGTTGGTTTTGATTTTGGTGTGACCTTCATACCTGACCTTAGGTCAATGTAATTTACTCATTCAACTGTTGTGCTGCCTAAGAAAGCGTCTCTGAGATGTATGGCTTCGTATAACACTCCGTTGTTGGATCAGATTGAAGGATTCCCTAGAAATTGCGTTCGCTGAAACCATGGCCCGACTTTGACCTGCCATAGGTCAACGACCTTACAAGGGACATCTAAATTTTTGATGTTAAACGATCCGAAATTCAATTGTTTACAGCTATGCAAAATTTGGCGCGGTTACGCGGCGTCTTTCGGAAACCATTCTGGAAAAGCCTTCGGGGTGTCAATTTGACCCCCACCCGAGCGCGTGTTAACTCACTGCAAGGTAGCTTGTTAATGTCCGCGTGTGAGATACACCAGACTATCGTTACAACCGCGCGTTTTGCCCCTTTTCTCTCGCTTTTATCTTGTTCCGTGATAATACATTTTTACTTGCATTTGCGTCCTCGGTTACGGCCCTTTTCTTAAGTTATTTGATTCCCGGTCTTTTGTCCCCCATAGCTAGTAGACTGCCCAAAACGTCTGCGTTACGTATCACAAAACGCGTTTCGTGATCCGTGCTTCAATTCGATGCGTTAGGCTGGTTGAGAGCCAACTGCTGCCCGTTGATGCGGCGTTTCGTGTTGACGGGGTCGGGAAATGAAAAAAAAAACATTTCTCATAATTGGATCGCTCTTGCACACCGTATGAACATCGAGGTGGCTGACTCCGTGTGCAGTGGTGCAGGCAGAGTGGGGACAGAAAGACCACGTGCCCCCCCTCCCCCCATTTCCCCATTTTGTTCCGAGGAGCCCAAAGAGTCCCTCGGCGCCTACGATTAAGGGCCCGATATGATGGCCCGAAAGGCCGGCCGCGGGTCGTATTCAGGGGTCTGGACCCACAAGGACGGGCACTCCAATGCCAGACTGAGGGCACTGCGCGCTGATCAGGGAGTCCTGAGTTGACAAGGGCCTTTACGCCGGTCATCCACTACCTGAGACTTACAGTCGGCTCCGTGCCAGTGTGGGCCTAAGAGCCCATTTTCCAAGCAGGAACAATGCCGGCACCAGCATGTGCATTGGTCGCGGCCCCAGCGAGCTATGCGTGTCGACGGCAGCGGTCACTTAACGCTCATTCCTTGGTCAGGCGGCCTCCACGTTATCGATGCGTGCGCACAGTGCACTGAGCGCTCTAGCTCGCCAAACCTGAGTTAGGCGCAGCAAAGTCGGAGTCCCACACAGTCGCGGGGCATTAAAATAGGCAAGTAGATTATCTTAAAACCTACACGCCTCAAGATATTTAAAACGATCCTCGTGTCAAAGATCGGTTTCCTATCAACGAAGGAGCGCAGGGACGGTCTACGCCATGCGTAGGGGCCGCAGTAACGGTGACGCCCAGCTTGCGGGAGACGACACAGCACGAGTACACTGGAAACTGACAGTGGGGAATCGCATCTGGAACACGCTGGCGCTTGACCTCCGGACGGAAGAAAGCCGTGCGTTCCGTGGGTATGGCCGACACGGACGCGACAAAGGCTGACCTTCTCCTTCCTGCTATTGCGGTAAGAGGATAGCCAGTCACCTATTCTGTCATTTACCGCCCGTAACCTATTTCTCGCGCTGTCATGGGTGTCGCGCTCCCCTCATGCCAAGACTGCCGCCATCTTTCCTTCAGACGGGCGGAGAGCAGCTGTTTTCAATCAGTGTATGGTGCGCGAGCGGAATTAGGTCGTGGGCTACTCGCACCCTTCCTGGTAGAAGTATCAGCATTCTCATTACCAACCAGCCCGACGTGTTTGGCACCCAAACAAAGACCACATGATTTTGACCCAGTTGAGAACCACCATCTGCCGTAGGATTTCACTCACTAGGGCATGCTCCGTTTTTAGGTGTTTGATGGCTAAAATGCCGTTTAAGGAGCTTGATGCGATGAAAAATAGTTTCCCTCGGTGCTCTTCTGTGTGTTTCCCTCGGTGTTCCAAAGCTTCTCCTATTGCATAAAGATCGGCCAAAAAATTGAGCATTATTGAGGCAGTGTACAACCCTTCCCCAGTCGCTACAAATGATACCACATCTCGTGCCTTTTCCCGCCTTGGCACTGTCTGTGCGTAAACGTCCATCCATGCGTTAAGTACTCAGCGCGTAAGCCGAACGCAAACTCGGCCTGCACCTCAGCAGAGGTCATGTACCGTTTGCCCGACGCACACAGGTATCGGTCACATGCAGGCATCATGATCTCCCAAGGTGGGCACACTGCCACGCAAGGTACGGCAACGTCCTGTGTCGTGATACTCACGTCCTGTGGGCTTAGGTGAACTCGCACACGCATGGGCTTAGAAGTGCTGGTTCCGCCCATGGCAAACAGCGGAATCAGGTGTGTCGAGAAAAGGCTCTGATGGCTGGGTGAGTTGGAGACTGTGCAACTTTCAGAGCGTCGCGCGAACTAGGCATCTCGCGTCTGAGCTCCAGCGGTGGCTCGTTCGCCTCAGCCAGGAGACTGACGGTGGCACTGCTTCGGAACGCTTCCGTCGCAGTGCGAGCGCAGTCATGGTGTGCTGTGTTCAGCGTGCGCTTGGTTAGCTGAGTCGAACGCCTGGCACCCGGGCTCCAGTTTTGAGCCAATCAGAGCCCTGCATACAGGAATTTTCCGATCTGCGCCGTAAAATAGCCTGCTGACAACTCTGAGGATGCTCATCGCCTTGGTTATCATCGCCCTTATCCACACCAAAGTTCCCAGGGCGGTTTTTTTTTTGTTGTTTATTGGTGTTTTCGGGCGCGCCGACTGCAATGGTCATTTTACGCCCATAACGTTGCTTTTACTTAATAAGCATGGTGTGAAAATGACTTGAAAATCAATATCTTTAAAGGACGAAAAGAGTTGTTTGGAATCAAGAAAGGATGAGCTGTCCCCGAGCACATCGCTAATCGTCAGGGGCGAAGCCTGCGGACCAAAGTGACGTCGTCGTTCTTCGATGAGGCATAGACATGATACAATGACATGGTGGACAGCGAGAACGGCACCACACCGCTGGCATAGGGGTCTGTCGGCTCCATGCAACAGATGGCCATGGGTGGCATACGTATGCCCAATACGCAACCTGCATAAAGCTACTTCTTCTCACCGCATACTGCGAGAGCATGACGGCCACAAGCCCAACTCGGTTTTTATCGCCCTGAGTTTACGCCGCCCACCTTGTCCCAACACGCAAATTGCTGCAATTTGCTTCTCAGGAAGGTTTGACTGCCGGGCGGAATCTCTGGCAGGGACCGGCAAAACCGGGTACATGGTGCAGCCGCTAACAGCGGCATCAGCCCACTCGTTGCACACGATACCGACGTGACTGGGAATCCAGCCAGGGCAGCTCTCTTTCCGACCCGATTCAACTATGTCAGGCGTGATAATATGTCCTGTATAAGGTGACATGATGGATGAAAAGACTTCAGTGCAGAGGGATTGTTCAGTGAATCTGCAAAAATGGCGTGTGAAGATTCTTCACCAACTTCTATGAAACATATTGCCCTGGTAATTGCAATTTATTCCGCTGTGAAAACTGACGAGTGGGCCGGTAACGAGAACGACCCAGTGACGGAACCGCTGACGAAAGCACGAGTCACGCCCTCCGAGGTTTTGGATCACTCTGTGTACGTCAGAGTGTATCCTTCATAACATGACAGAAGCTCAAGTGCCCTGGATCTCATTAGGTGTGGTGTGACGTCTTTTTTCCCAATTCCCGTAAGCGAAGTGTCAATGAAGGGTATGGTCACTTGCCAAGGAGGAGAAGCCAGGTGGCTTACTTGCTTTACACCTCGAAGAGGAATTCCACCCCCGAGCAATAAGGCTCTCATTTGCAAGCCAAAAGTTAAAGCGTGCTGCTGCGGCCCATGAGGAAGGGAACTCGCGGAAAACCGGGAAAATACTGCAAAATATGTCGGATGAAGTGGGAACTGCCCAGCTTCAAGCATAACGTATGCCGAGCATTTTCTCCTCCCTCGCCGAAAGTGGGGCTCGTGTGCCTCCTTAAAAGGCTGACGGAAGGATGTGCGGAACGCCCCGTAAAAATCGAATGGCAGTATGGTGAACGGTATCAAGAACACGCTTGCTGGATCCCATGCGTCATCATACACAAAGCATGCATAATCCAGTTTGGAGCGGACGAGTAAACGATATAAAAGCATAAGCGGCTTCCTGTCTGCCCCATGTGATGTGCGAGACACACACTTTAGTATGTTGAGACATTTAAAGCAGCGATCGCGTAACATTTTAAGATGTGCATTATATGTAAGGCGGCGGTCAAAGTGCATTCCAAGGTACCTGGCCCAGCCTTATTTGTAGAGCGACCATATAGACAAATGTCAGATCATCACTTCGCTGGCGACGACAAAAAATGCATCACAACGGTCTTGTCGCCTGAAAAACGAAACCCGTTCCTGTCACCCCCCAACTCCAACCGGCCCCATCTCTCAACGTCCACAGCCAGCTGGAGACGTCGCTCCATCGCTGGTGCCCTCGCTGCACTGGTCCAAAAAGCAAAATCGTCAACAAAAAGGGCACGTCCGACCGACTGGGGGAGCAGATCACAAATGACGTTTATCATAACTGCGAACAGCGCTACACTTAACACGCCGCCCTGGGGCACGCCGTCTACTTGTTGGTGCCTATCGGAGAGGACGTTGCCGACCCGAACACGGAAATATCGTTTGGCTAAAAACTTTTGGAGAAAAGTATCCATATGGCCACGTATGCCATATTTAAAAAGCTTTCAAACAATACCATGGCGCCATGTGGTGTCATAGGCGGCTTCGATGTCAAGGAACACTGTCCCCATATACACTTTCTCTTGAAAAGCCTTGCGAACCGTAATGTTCAAAGCTAAAAGGTTGTCCACCATACTACGGTTTTTCTTAAACCCGCACTGCGAGTTACTAAAAATAGCATTGTTCTCCACAAACCAAGTGATTCGAACGTTTACCATCCGTTCCATGAGCTTGGAGAGTGATGAAGTCAGTGAAATGGGTAGGTAATGCAGAGGGTTCGTCCCACTCTTTCCCGGTTTTAGAATAGGCACCACAACAGCTTCCCGCCAGGCTGGAAGGAATTCAACACTTGACCACGCCCTGTTGATGGCCGCCAATAGTACACGACATGCACACGGTGGCAGATGTCGGAACATCTCATTGTGGATGTCATCAGGGCCTTCCGATACACTAGGAAGCTTTGCGATTGCCGACTCCAGCTCCACCAAAGTGAAGTGCTCATTGTACGCCTGTGGATGCCTTGTGAAAAAGTCCACCACGATTGTGCTCTTTGTGCTCTTTGCTGTAAGAACTGTGGGCTCGTGTTTGCACCCTCGCTACAGTGGGAGGGTGCTCGGGCGATCTCGTTAGCCACATCCAACGGATGTCACCACCTGGCCACTAACATGTAGCACAGGAAGTGACACGGATGAAAACTGCCCAGATACGTGTTTGATCCGAGCCCAAACCTGCGAAGTTGGTATGAGTCGGTTAAGCGTGCTTACATGCACACGCCAGGATCACGTTTCGCTTCTTTTATCGTGCGACGGGCGAAACCTTTCGCCTTCTTAAAAGCTACTGAACTCTCCAGGGTGCTTCTGGCATTAAAAGCTCGGAAAGCACGTTTGCGAGCGAGAATTGCGTCACGACACTTCTTTGTCCACCAAGGCACAGGACTGCGACGGGGAAATCCAGAAGTGCGCGGGGTGTAATCGCTAGCGCAATCTAGAAGTTGGTAAGATCCTCAATAGAGGGTTCCGCCCTCTTACCTCCGGTTTGACACAATGTCTCCAGCCAAGCCTCAAACTCACTCCAGTCAGCCTTGTCTAAATTCCAATGCCGTATTCTTACACCAAATGTTCCGCTTATCTGGAATCGAAGCCACGTTGGGAAGTGACCGCTGCTGCCCATTGGATCACCTGCCACAGACCTTTCGAGGCTCTCCACCAGCTCGGGACTAGACTCAAGTCAAGCGCGGAAGTCTGACCAGACGGAAGTGTAAAATGAGTACGAGTCCCTGTGTTTAAAATACACAGTAACAAGTCACGGATAAAATGTTCGCAAATCCTTCCACGGGTGTTCGTGCTATCACAGCCCCACGCAGTGTGATGAGCGTTGAAGTCGCCTAAAAGAAAAAATGGCGAAGACAACTCATACACTGTATGTCTCATCTCTTCCAATGGAAAAGCGACGCCAGGTGGAAGATATAGGGAGCACACCGTGATGTAACGGTGATTAAAATGTAGGCGTGCGGCTACAGCCTGTAGCGTAGACCGCAGGTTCAACCTCCTGGCTGGCACGCTGTGGTGGACTGCAAGGACACCGCTGTGTGCGATACCGTCGGTTAATACATCGTTGCGAAGCAGGGCCTATCCCTTCAGCGTGCAGTGGTGACCAGACGCCAGCTTGGTTTCTTGCAGCGCTACGGCTGCAGGACAGTGCTTGCTGACGACAGCCTGAGGTCGAGGACATTCGCCCTTATTCCTCTACAGTTCCACTGTCAGCGGGGGCCTCCACTGGCCTTCTCGGCGATGATGTACCGCTGCGAGAGGCGGGCTCCTTGCTTGCACCGGACAAACGATTGGCCGCCTTAGCCCTCTCCAACTCGGCCAGCGGGCCCGCTTGGCGTCGCGGGCACGCCTGTCTGCCTCATGCCGCTCCATCGTTTCCACTGCCCGTCCACACGCACTCGCCAGTGTCGCCGGGGGCGACGAGGGCAGCGGAGCGCCAGACGGCGAGGACGGCCGAGCCCGCGGACCATGGCCGCGCTTGACCACCGTCCATCCCTCCTCCTCCCCCCCAGCGACTCCGACGACACCTACGGGGCCGGCAGTCGAGTAGGACGCAGCTGAAGGACCCGGAGAATCCGACTGAGCGGGAGTCACCTGTCCCGCCGGCACCAGACAAACCGAAGGATCGCAGGAGCGCGATGAATTGGACCGCTGACATGTGATTGATGCTGGTGGACTGTACTACACAGGTTTTGGATTTTTCGGCACAAGATACTTTGGAGTGATTAGCCTCACTGTTCACGCGCCTCGCGGGAAGACATGTTCTTTGAAGTTTTGAGTGACATAATCTCCTTTTCCTTCATGAAGGCTGGACAACTTCAATCGAAAGTTGTATGCGGTATCTGCCCCGTGCCACAGTTCACACGCCGGGGCTGCAGAGAGGTACACCTGGCCTCCCGAATGCCTCGAAAGATGCACACTTCCCACAAACAGCTCAATTGCGGCAGTGTGGTGTTGTATGACCAAAGCGCTGGCATTGAAAACACCGCATCGGATTCGGAACGAAGACTCTGACTTTGACAACAGCGTAGCCAACGCGGATACCTGAACGTAGATCAGGGCCGGTTAAATGTCAATATAATGTTATTTGTAGGGATTTGGTCATCGCCCTTCTGGTCGTGATCCCCCACGCTGCAGTGACCCCAAAGATTCCCAACTCTTCGATGATTTGCTCCTCGCTGACGTCACGAAGGTCATAGCAGTTTATGATGCCTTTTAAGAATTTTTTCGTGTGGTGCGGTGTGACCGTGACTGGCACATGTCTCGTTTTCCACCCTCGGTTCTCGCGGCATGCAAAAATTCAGTGGCTGTATAGCCCGAGTCGCATCGGTGCCGTTTGCGAACACCACCTCGATCGCGTCATCCCTCAGCTTATCACAGCGGGTGACTTTTCCCAGCCTGTCGCATCCGTTTCGGCGCTGAAACGGTGTAAGCGATGCCAGGTTTCTTCACATCCCTCCGGAAGACAAGAACGCGTAAGCCACTGCGCGCGGCCAGGCGCCCCAAGCGAAACCTGCAAGGAGCACCCAACCGCAACGCGAGCGACAAGCCGCTAGACCCGTGTTGGGGCCCCATGGGCCCCCACGCCCCCGGATATCCTGGCCAAAGTGGAGTGTTGGGACGCGCCGTGACTGACTCACACGACGCGCCCCTCAGTCACCAGGATCCGATCAACCCGGGGACGCGGGGCGAGGGGGCACGGCGACCCCCGATAAGACGAGGATGAGGAGTGGTGATAGGGCCGGATGCGGGAGTGCGGGTAATGTGGAGGGAGCAGGCGGGACAAGGAGCAGGAGCTCGCGTACCGGCCGGGCCGCTAAGCTCTGAGAGGAACAGCGTGCGCTGTCCACCCGTTACCGGAACTGGGGCCCGAGGGGGCGCTAGTCCCCTACACCGACCGAAGCCGGCGCCCCCTGCGGGGTCACAGGGCGTTTTTGGCGCTGCGCCTTGTACCATAAAAGCCCAGGATGCGAAGACCCGAAGGCGTAACGATCCGACCGCGCGCGCACTAGCCACCTCGGCTGTATTCGTACCCGTACTGCCTCCAGCTAAAACTGGCGTTGGAACGGACAAAACCTTTTCCGAAAATTATATGGATACGTCTTCATATTTGCGCCAATGGTGTAAAACTGTTGACAGTTGTCACATATTCCTGTCATGACCTGTGCTTCGACACACGCCTACCTCGGCTGGCCTGTGCGCGAGTGCAAAGACGACCAGTTTAAACGTTTAAATGTTTTTTTCTAATATTTCGGATGGCAGCCTTACACCTCTCCGACTCCCACGGTGCTGGCAGTCGCCGGGGTGTGCTCGAGCGAATGGATTCTCAATCGGCCGCTACAACAGATGAATTCACGTGCTCTATCAGAAATGCTAACCAAATCTCCGAATGAGGCACGTGCATTAATTGAGCACCTCACAGAAAACGATGCCCAGTCAGCTCGTCGGACACTCCGTCGCGGTGGCAAGGTGCCTGGGTGTAGTACTATTGTCAAGCCAGATGGGAAAGTCGTCGCTACTGAGCGGGGCACCTGTCAACTTACCGACGGAAACCGGTTGACAGTGTTGCTGTGCGTACCGGGAGGCCAAAGCTGAAGAGCTACCCGACGGCAGCGAAAGGTACATTATATGTCTAGCGTTTACGACCAGGACATGTTGTCTAGGTGTAGGTCTTAGGTTAGGTTCGTTTAGTGTTTGAAATACAAAGACCTGCATTTATTAAGGAGTCGTTGAAGTCCCCTCCCCTGTCCTTCGTAAGAACACAACCCCACGTCGTGCTACGTGGGATAAATCGCCCATGACCAATAACGGTAGTGGCAGCTGTTCAAAGACACCTCAGCGATGAGTCACAAAAGTCATCTGGGGAAGCCCGCAAAAACGGTCACGTTGCAACGGGGTCCATCCTTCTCGTTCCCGTTTTTCCAGGCGAGGACTGAGTGGGCCTTGCTAGGAGACCTACCAGCGGGAGGGGGGGGGGGGGGGCACGGACCACGAGGCGTACGGAGCGCCACTACGGATCATGATAGCGGCCGGGTTAGCCAGCTCCCTTTCCTCCACGAGTGGAGCTGGTGGTGGAGGCCCCTCAAGGCCAGAACAGATATGACCACGGTGATGAAATCTCCGACAGCCATTTAAAAAACATTCAGGCCGTGCGATGACATCGCCCGGCTAGCATCGGACGGCCCGTAATGTGGGTCTCACTGTGGGTCTCACTGAGGGGGCCAGGACATCACGATAAGTGTTTTGGGGACCCCTTGTGCTTACGTCAACGTCCCAAAACGAAATTCCTTCCTTGTCTCTGATGCCAATAATCTTCTTTTCCGTAACAAAACACATGGCACTTTCCTAAATGAGGCGGCGTGGTCTTCAGCACAGGTCGAGCACTTCGGGTGCTTAGCGACGCAGTCGCGGGACTGGTGCTCTGAAGAACATCTGGTGTAGTGAGGGTGCCTGCTGCACCTGTCAGTAACGTGAACGAAGTTTTGACATCGGATGCAGCCGACTGGATCGAGTATTACAGGTCTGACTGGAATAGAGCGATGCCCAACTTGGACATTCGACGGCACAATGGAGACGTTGAACGTCACAACGATAACACCTGCGTCAATGAGCCGGACATTCTCCCATTCGCTGGTAGGCCTAGCAGAGGTCACATTCCTTGCAAAACGCTGTGCGTCATCACGCCTTTCGACAAACTTCTAGATGGTTTTGTTTTAACGGTGATCGCCATGCTGACGATATTATGGCTTCCCCACACGATAAGTCAGCTCATTGGCATATAATGCACGCTTGGCGTCTAGGTTGCTCGGGTAATGGTCCTCAATGGAACAGTCAGAGCACCGCCGGACCTTCTTCGGACATCCCAGCTTCGAGAACGCCAGCTCACGCTGCAATGAATTGATGTTGTGCGGCAGTGGCTTTCCATCGGAGTCAGTTTCAAACGCTAAGCCGCCCAGTACTAAGGCCGTAGCGGGCCAGATCAGGATGGCACCTGCACAAGGCGTGATGCTCGGAAGATAACTGCCGAACGTCGGCAGTCTCGGTCCAGTTTCCAGCGTGGCCAGTGACGTCCACGCTGGAGGAGTCGCTGTTGGTGGGGTTGGCTGCATGATTATCCATGTAAGTCGTTTGAAGAACTGGGCACGGCGGTTCCCCACCCACCTCGGAGCCCCACTGGGGACAGCCCAATACGCTCTGTGGACGTGGTTACCGCCGGGGATCCCCAGCGCTACACGGGTGAACGAAGCCTCCCATACGGGCAAGTGTAGCCGGGGAGACCCACCCCCGTCCTGATCGTGGTTTAGCGCCGCCGCCCGTTGCTACCTTAGGCGCCGCGCGCGGCCAGGCGCCCCAAGTGGAGACCCGCACGAGCATCCAGCCGCAGCGCGAGCGACCACCCGCTAGACCCGTGTGTGGCCCCGCGGGCCACCTGCGCTCCCGGTATCCTGGCCAAAGTGGGGTGTTGCGACGCACCATGACTGACCTGCGCGATGCGCCCCTCAGCCACCGGGATCCCATCACTCCGGGGACGCGGGAAAGGGGACCCCGCGTCCCCGGGGAGCGGGGCCCCGCGGCCCACAGCGACCCCGCTCAAACGAGGATGAGGAGTGGTGGGAGGGCCGAATGCGGGAAACGCGTAATGAGAAGGGAGCGTGCGGGAAAAGGAACAGGAGCTAACGTATCAGCAAGCTCGCTAGACCCTGAAACGAATAGCTTGCGCTGTCAACCCATTACCGAGGCAGGGGACGCGAGGGCCGACTCCAACATTTGTGAGGGTCCCACAGCGCCTGACAGGGAGCCTTGGGTTGGCAAGGGACCCCGAGTCGGCCAGAGACAGTGTTCGAGGAGACCCGAAGAGCTTGGGGGTCCACCGCCGCCCACGATCAAGGGTCCGATCGGAAGGTGTAGGGGCACAAAGGGCTGGTCGGAGTCCAATTCAGGGGGCCGACCCGTGGGGATAGACACTCATATGACAGTCAAGGGCTCTTTGCGCCAGTTGGGGATCCCCTGCGTCGATAAGGGCCTTTATGTCGACAAGACACAACCGGCTTCGTGTCGGTGTGGGTCTGCGGTTGAGGGTTTGTAGCTTCCCAAGTAGCTCCAAAGGCGGGGTCAGCTATTTACACTGATCGGGGCCCCGTAGCAGGGCCCACGGTTTCTAACCAGAGTCCTGTGTTTGCAGGGGGTCCCGGGTCGGCCAAGGGCAGTGTTCGTGGTCTGTGGTCTGTCTGTCGTCTGTGCTCTGAAGCCAGGGAGTCCATTTCCCAAGCAGGAGCAAGGAGCATTTCCCGAGTCCACGATTTGCATTAGTTGGAGTCACTGAAACCACGAGGGTGTCAGCCAGAGGCCCACAGTGCCTAGCACGGGCTCCTGTGTCGGCAGCTGGCCCGAGTCGCCGAGAGCCCCGTTTGCGGGGGTCCCAAGAGGAGACCAAAGGGCCTGTTCGGAACCCAGGAACATAGGCTCAATTGGACTTGAGTCGGCGTCCCACCCGTAATGCCGTGGCATGAAATGTCGGTCACAGTGCTTCTTTCAGGGCGTTCTTGTAACGGCCTGTATTCCTGTTATAAGGGGTATTGCCACGGAGCCGGTCGGCCCTCCGTCGGTCTGAGCCCTGAGGACCCATTTCACAAACAGGCGCATGGCCGGGGCTCCGGATATGCAATGTTCAGGGTCCCTGACTTAATAAGGGGTTCCTGCATCGGTCATGCGTCAACATTGCCCAACAGGGTCAACTGTGTGGGTCAGAAGGCCTCCCGCCTCAGGGAGGGGGCTGATGTGATATGATGTATCCATCCAAGGGCCTCCCGATCGACCAGGAAATCACGCCCCCGCATCGCCAGAATGACAGCCGGAAGACACATCGCGGTGGGACGGAATGGCACTTCAGCTCTAGACCGAAAATACTAATGCGCCCTCTAGTGTTCTACTTGACGGGCCATTTGCCGGGGAACAAGTAAGAGACCCCATTATGTTGAGCAGATTAGGACGAGATTAGTTCAAAAATGAACGAGGCCATTCCATGTTTGCCTGAGGCCATTCAGTCTTTTGCAGAATCGATGAGTGAAACAAATTATATCAAAAGTTTGGGCCTGGGCGCTCGCAATCTTAGTAGCAGGGACGGCGACGGCTGGGGACGCAGTCTCCGTACAACCGAACGGCACGGCCACTGCAAGGAACACCAGGCGGTGGACGTCATGCACGCGAGAACAATCGGCGTGATATAATGCTGCCGAATGCCTCGCAAAATTAATTTGTGCGGCTGAAGGTTAGACCGGGCGTATCTTCTCTACAATGTTGAGGTGCTACTCTGAACGGATTAACAGTTGCAGCAACACAAAAAACGGCTCTTCTTTTACTCTTTCAGTTCCACCACCAGATCCCGACACCATTTCGCGGTGTGTAAAGGCCAACCCGTTCTCATCATCAATGTCAAAATCGCACAGGTGACGTATTCGCTGGATTACGTTCTGAACGTACAATTTGATAGCCTATAGCGTTCAACAATACCTTTCCAGATGTGTTATCATTTCATCCCCGTTGGCCACGGCTTATAAAAGCCGCGGGCCGATGCTGCGCGGCCTATGAGACTGCAGCACCTGGCGTCGAGTTTTTATGACCACGATTTGCGAGCGCGTATGTTCGAATCTATGCTACATAATTTTTTTATCACTAAGCGATTCTGACCGATATTGAGCATCTCCAGACAAACATGTGTTGACCCATTTCGATCTGCAATATGTGTTGGCACGGTCTTAATGTTCTGTAGAACCCAGCCAGCCAGCCAGACAGCCAGCCAGCCAGCCAGCCAGCCAGCCAGCCAGCCAGCCAGCCAGCCAGCCAGCCAGCCAGCCAGCCAGCCAGCCAGCCAGACAGACAGACAGACAGACAGACAGACAGACAGACAGACAGACAGACAGACAGACAGACAGACAGACAGACAGACAGACAGACAGACAGACAGACAGACAGACAGACAGACAGACAGACAGACAGACAGACAGACAGACAGACAGACAGACAGACAGACAGACAGACAGACGACAGACAGTCGCCTAACAACCCAACCAATTAACCAACCGACCAACCAAAGGGACCAGGATCAGACCTTCGGCTTCTACAGGGGAACCAGCCGGGAGCAGGACCCATGATACATTTTTAGAAATAACCGATAGGAAGCATGGCCGAACTCTTTGCCGTCGTAACTGCTGCGACCCGACGCGACGCGACGATGTCCGCGCGAGGAACAGATCGAACCGGAATCCAGGGGCACGATCTTGTGAATGAACCAACGTGAAACGAGATTCAGTGCCGACTTTTCACGAAACAACCAATAGGAACCAGAAACTGACATACATGAAGCTGGGTCCATGCCTGAGAATCGGCGCACTAAAAAAAGGTTACGTCACGCCCAGTGACAAGAATACACAACGGAACACTGTAAGCACCAGAGACACCGACATACGGAGCCGGTTAGCATGCTGAATTGGTTTCACACGCGCCATGCAAATGTTTGCATGCCATTTAAAGGCTCTCGTAAGGGCACATACGATCACAGCCGCCACCACAAGGTATGTGTAGGACATGTGTAAAACAGCTCGGAAGAAATCAGCCGCTCAAAGGCACGTTTATCTTTTTACGGGAGTAGAAGGCATGTGGAGAACATGCAAAAGTTTTCCACATATTGACATTATTTCACATATTTTTTTGCCTGACGGGTAATCGTGAACCCCTCAAGAATTCGGCAAATATTGGATTCCAGCAGGCCAAGATCTAGAACCGGAGCGGACAATAACGAGTACGGGTGTCAAAGGGACTCCCCCCCCCCCCCCCCTCTCTCTCTAGTACCACGAACTGCGCAGGGCATTCGCAGGTACTAACCGGACGCAGACTTAGCTTCGACATGACCCGATGACGCACGAACCTCACCGCACAACGCACGCTGGCATTTCGGTGAGAACCCCCACGGCGGACACCCGAGAGCCTGCCGAGCGGGCTCTTCTCGGTCTCGCCTCCGCGAGTCAGCAGCGCCGAGCTCGATTCGAATCCACGAGAAAGGTCAAGTCCCCACACTACCACCCGCGCCAATGCCGACTGCCGTCGTTAGGCTGGCGGCGCGTGTTTGCAAACTTCGACGGCTATCCGTCGAAGCTGTGTCCCGCTCGCTCGCAGTACGCGCGTCATTATGCTGTTGACGGCCGCGCGACCCGTGAACGTACGATGAGGCTCACGATTGATGGCCTTGTCGTAAGGCAGTCAAGTGTGCACCTGTTGAACACAAGCTCGGGGTCAGGAAACACACTTATGATAGATGACATATCAGCACATTCAGATGCGCCCTTGCATACCCAGGGTGCCTTCCTGGTGGTATTTTGGTATCACGCAGTTCAGGAATTCTGGACGCGCAGGTAAAAAGAGGTACTATCGGCATTATCGTTATCATGCGTGTGTTAGTTACGGTAAGTGGTGTTTTAATCCGCAACGAGGGCATTAGTCAATGGCCCACTTCACTCGCACTTTCTTTTGCACACAAGTTCGTCACCGTATATTGACGACACATGACGCTGCACGCATTGCAACAGCACACCAAAGACAACAACACACAACAACGGCCCTGATCACACTCAAACGGCTTGTGCCTCCTTCCAAGCGGAGTCCAACGGCCCACGTCCGCACCGAGCGGCCCGAACGCCGCGCGATCCATGGCGCGTCCGGGCTGCGCCGTGCCGCCGGGCGGCGGGCCGGGTCGCCGCCGGTCGTCTCGGCGCTTCCGGACCGCTCATCAGTGGCGGCCGTGACGGCGGCGGCACGCCCGGATCCGCCGCCCAGCCGGCCACTTCCGCCCGCGATCAGCCGCCGATCGCCAGAGTCGATACCGACGGGCGACGGGCGACGGCGACGGCCGGTGGCCGGCGGCGGCGACGGCGGCGACGGCGGCGGCGGCGGCGGCGGCGTGTCCGCGGGAGGCGCCGCCGCCGCCGCCGCCGCCGCCGCCGCCGCCGCCGGCACGGCTGTCTGCGCCGCACGTCAGGACCGTGAGGAGAGCAGGCCCGTCGCTCGGGGGAGGGAGGGGGGGGGGGGGGGGGGTGGCGGTGCAGGTGTTTGTTTTCAGATCGCTCATTAGGGGCGCAGATGTGCTTCAGCTTCCGGCGTGTCATGGTCACCAGCAGGAATCGTATGGCGTAGATTGCTGGTCTGTTGGTGGCCGTATTCTTAGATGCCGAGGAGGGGGGGGGGGGGGGGGGGGAGAGCAGCGCAAATACATGCTCCCAAAAGGCCGCACAGGCATATCATTTGGAATCCTGTAATACAGGTTGGGACATTCTTAAGGGGCCCCGAATTCCCACATCCTCTTCGCCTCCCGGAAGGATGCCGCCTAGACCACGTAAAACGAGGCGCTAAAAACATGCACTTTTAACATGTGGTGATGACGCCAAATTGTAAATCTAGCACATCAAATAGCACATCAAATCAGACAATGTATCGCAGAACCCAACCAGTTGTGCAATGGATGTGAAGCACATCATGCACTCCGAGTGCGCGTGGGAGGGGCACAACTTCTCGCTCCGCCAAACCTGGGAGGGACGGGTCACACGCGGCGTCACCCCGCTCTCACGTGAGGAAATACAGACAAAGCCCTTGAGCCCAACGCTCCCTGGCTACCTCCGGCTGCCGTGGACCCCAACTGAACGAGCGATGCGCTCCCGTGAAATATCTGCGTGCTCAAGACACGTCGCCAACGATGGCGAACACTTTACCAACGGGCGAACGCTTTGCCAGTGAGCGCTGCGCATCCGCTGGTGGAGACGAGGCACCAGTTGGTTCACCTCATCAGCGGAGGGTTGGCAAGAGAGCAAACCTGTACAGATCAACCAAACGTTGGCGTGTGTCCGCTTCCAAATATCGCACGATAAAACGCATGATGGCGGTGCAACTAATAAGCTGTCGTGCTAGTGAGCCCAGGCTTAATGGGTGGTCGCTTGCGCAGGTCTGTGCATTCCGCACAGACGTTCCAGTGGGATCTTCCCATAAAATCTCAAATTGTCATGTCGTCCCTATGCCCAAAATGTCACCACACATCGCAGGAGGCTCTCGGCTTAGTCTCCTCCTTTTCATCCTCCAAGAAAAATACGACGGTTGTCTCTTTTCGTGTTTAGGGAACGTTTGCAGGTTATTCATATTCCGTTGGACGTTTCCTGCAATCAAGTGGAGCCGCCCGGGATAAATGGGAAGCGCGCCGTTACGAGTTTCATCAGGCTCTGAAGCGACGTGGAGCGCTTCCACCTCCGATTCCAGCTGGCACGGTAAAAGGGTAGTAACGACATTCTGTTTCGTCGGTATGGAGATTTGGCTTTGATGGTGCGCGCCATATGGCGAGCAGAACTAAAACATGTTACCTGCTCGACGCTGACAGTGTTCAAAGACAGCTCCAGTGTCACGACGCCCTAGGCAACGTCACCATCGTTCGCTTGAAACGTCCCACGCAGCTTTCATGCGTGTGTCGGCTAATATCGGTCCCTGCGGCCGTTCCTGGGTGTTTACACTTCAGACGGCTGGACCCGTCTAGCCATATCATTGTCTTTAAAAGCTACCCAAACAGCGAACCGGTAGGCACACACAACCTTGCACATATGCGCGGATACACGTACGTCCTAAGACATATCCAGAAGAGATCCTCGGTTCCAGCTCAACGGCGCAATTGTACAAACCTTTATGAAAAATCATGGAAACACGCCCACATGAGGCTGCAACTGTGAGCCAGTGACGAAAGATTTTCAACACGAGCACGCGTAAAACGCATTTTATTACTGCCTATTTCAGCTACTAAGATCCCATAAAAAACACACTCATGAGACAGAAGCGTAAATTACGTAAGCCTTCTCCAGCAGTACGAACTTTGCCTGCTGGCCTTCACGGGCCTCCTTTTAGTTACGAAAATACCAGCACCGTAGATGGCCAGTCACACAACTGTCCGTGGGCTACGCACAAAAGGTGGACCGATCGCGGACCCCTCGTACTTACTGCGTCGTTGAATAACTCACAACAGCTGGAAGGCACGGCGGGCAGCAATCACTTATCGACGATTCAGCGACGCATTCCATCGGTGCCTATTCACAGTAGAGCCGGTCGGGGAATTTTACATTCTCAACCGTAGGTCGGGGGCCGATGTTGGCACCCTACGCGCCCAGTTCTATGGTGACAGAGTCCGCGCCAGCGATGCCCGGAAGTGTCGTCACTTTGTCCGTATTCATTTGATAAAAAATCATGGCTAATACCTTCACTCAACATGCTAAGGCCGTACGTATGGCTTGTCAATAGCATTAGCAGCCATACAGGTGACACGCGCGTGTTGGTTCCAGGCAAATGACATCCCGTCTCGAAGCACTCTGTACTTTGGAAATGTTTCTTTGTTATCTTGGCGCTTGGTTTCTTCCCGCACTCAGGATATTCACTTGGGTCCCGTAAGGTGATACACGATGCGGCGCATTTATTCCACGCGGGTGTGTGACGCTCTCCCCAGGGGCATTTCATTTCAAAATAGAACGGTTCAAAACCACGCAACGGGGTAACTAAGAGCACTAAACAAGCGAGTGGTTAAAGGTGGTTCCAAATTTATATGAAGTTTTGAACCAAGATACCCATCTTGAAGAGCTTTCGGTGCAGTTCACAGCTCTGTCCTTATTAAGACCTGAAGCGCTCTAGCTTCTGAGCTACACGCTCGTGAAAATGGGGAGAGTTTATCAAAAAGAGTATTTCAATCTGACCTTGACATTCATGGCGTCATAATGGCCTCATCCAAATTCTGTCATTTCATAAGACCTGCGGCGATCAAGGCCGAGAACAAATATAATGGTCGAGCCGTTCATATCTGGCGTTCGTGAGCACGATTTCCAGATAAACCGGCCGCCAATTGGCTCTCAGTTGTGCAATGTACAATGACCTCATTATACATAAGAATCATAAAACAACACATTTTCGGGGTATCATTTGAACTATGCGTCCAAAATTGCCCCATAAAATTGCCTATTTTGAGTACAATGTGTTCTTCAGGCGGTGTCCATTTAGTTGGGTCGTCACCTGGGTCAGGTCATGTGCTATGCGGTCATATGATGAATATTTATATAGGCTAATGCTCTTTTTCTCACATACAAACACAAAACTACACAAAAACGTACAATGTGCCATAAATACGTACAATTTGCAATATACGCGAAAATGGCAAAACATGACCTCACTTAAGGTCACTGACCTAGACTCTTCCAAGAATTGTGAAATGGACGAACTATGGGCACCGTCATGCTTTAGTACCAGAACAAGTTTGGATAATGGTAACTGACCCACAAACCTTGCGTCTTCAAAGTCTTTAAGAGGTTGACCTCTTTGACTTGACCTAGGTCACTGACCTTGGTGGATCAAAAGTCCAAACTCGCAGAAAGAATAGAAAATTGATAGATAAACGGGTAATGAAAATTTCGTGCCGCTGCGAGCGATGGATGTTGACCTGTACTCGAAAGATCGTAGGGAAAGTCAACTCCCATGCCGGGCGCAGGTTAAGGTGTTTCCATTCACAAGCTAATAGCAAAAAGCATGGTATGGCAAGTTCATGCTTTTGACCATTGTATGGGTGCTTGACAGCTCAACAATTTGATGCTCCAGCACAGAAAGAAGGACATTATGCTACACGTCGTCAAAAATGAATGGGATTATGATAAGTGATGGCACGGACGTTAGGCCGTAAAGGTGCCATACCGGGTCGCTGGAGCTACAAAGTTTTCAGTTCATTCAAGTGGAGCCAAGCTCGGTCATTGACCTTGCTCTGAGTTAGCTCGCTCGTCCGATGTCCAAAAAGGCGTCTTGATGGTTACGGGAGAGGCCATATGCAGTTACGAGAGAAGCCGTATAAAGAGTGCATTTCAACCTGTTGGAGAATTTTCGACATAAATACCACAGCCCAGCCCAACCACCAAGTTTTTACTGTTAACAACTAATGCTTGCAACGACTGATCAAAAGGCTGGTTGTAATTTCTGGCAGCAGGCGGCACAATTCCCCTTTAAAATTCAAACCAAAAAAATACACTGGCGCCTCTCAAGGCTTTTGCAAGCAAGCTGTTACGATAACGTAGTCTTCTTCTGAAATATGGTGTCCTTTTCAATGAACATAGGAAACGAAAAAAATCGTGATTGCGAACACTCGACAAAAGGGGGCGAGAGCTCACACACGGTTTTTAAGGGGGGGGGGGCGGAGCTCGGTAAGTACGCATTACGCCAATTTTCGAATTCCTGAAAGGAGCCATCTGTGGCGAAATAAATAAATATGGGTTAAAGACGGCGAGGACATAGGCCTCCGGGCTCCTCTTGGCTGTGCCCCTGAAGATGGGGTGAAAACAGTGTCAAGCTCTTGATTATCCTGAATTGTTCCGACGCAGGATCAACGAGACTTGACTAAAAAAAAGCAATCGTGTTGGGGTAAATAAGGAGTCAATCTTGCAGCCGATCATAAGCTCAAAAAGGGAGACCGTGAATCCAACGGACCGTGAATCCAACGGATTGAGGGGTGGGGGTATCTTTTAAAGTCAAATATTGCCCACTAGAGAAGATTCGGTTGTAGCCCAATGCAAGGTGTTTGCGAATACCCCGCCTACAAACTTCCTGGCGACTTGGACGCTGTCCGACCGCGGCCACCGGGGCCGGAAGGTGGCAACGATCGCCTCAGAAACTTCGTCAAATACAAATAGCTGCGAATCAAACCGAAAAAGATGAGGTACTACACATTTTATGGACGCCTAGCTAAACTGTTCTTACCAACACGCACCCGAAATAATGACCCTCAGTGAACACTTAGCCTAGGATCAACAAAGACAGACCAGTACGAACTCAACGATTTCATCGTTGGGGATGGTTGCGCCCAAGGGTTATGAAATAACGTGCGCCGCTGCAGAAAGGAACCGTGGCATCCTGACCGAACCCACTATATATATATATATATATATATATATATATATATATATATATATTGATATTGATATATGGCCTCTCTCGTGAACACCATGTATATATAGACAGATGGACATAGACACATGCACACAAAGGAAGATGGATAGGTAGATAGTGCCACAAAATAAGGACATTAACAGTATAATGATATAATAATGGCATAGCGGCATTGGTTATATGTGGGCCCACCACCAGCAACCACTCAGCAAGTCTTTTGTGATCAAGGAGTGGGCAGTAATCAGTGAACCTCTTTGCCTAGAAACCTGAGATAAAAGACGGACATGGTCCGCTTGTATAAAAAGATCAAAGCGGAAACTCAAGGCAGCGCGGTCCGCGCAGGGCCGGCAGCAACTGGCAGAAACGGATCCTACCAGCCGGTTTTCACCGGCTCAAACCGGCTGGCATAAAGTACTAGCGGCAGAAACTGGAAGGAACTGCAAAATCCGAAATACAGCATAACATGCTGCGAGTTAATGGGCCGAAGTAGATGAGTGAAATACCAGGGTAACTTACAGAGTAACAATTGCTAGTGTAAGCATAGTTTAAATCCAGAAGCTATGTTAAGATGGCACGCTATCAGAAATTGTTGACATGATGCTTGTTATATATGGCTATTTAAATAACCAAATTCAAATAGCTTCATAAACAACCGTATTCAATAGTCTATGTTCATTCCTGTTACACGTAGTTTTCCAATAGAGTAGATAAAGCTAGGCCAGCGCGCGTAATTAAATAGCGGAAACAGATGGTCCCCGTTAGCTCGTTACAACTCAAACCAGATAAAACAAGCTGACAAAAATCGTTGGGAGAAGATCTAGCACAACTACCAAACCCGACCAAAATACTTTTCAACACTTTCAACAATCACACAAATATGTGTACTGCCATTGTACATGAGCACAACCTGTAGTCATGCTTGTTGCAAGATTTACGATAGTGAGACAAAATAATTGGTTGGAAATTCCACCCAGAGGAGCAACTCTGCCAGCAACTTCCTTGAGGAAAAGTCGGCGAGGGTTGGGGAAAGCCTAGCAAGCCTTAAGCTTTTGTAACCATCTTAGAAAATGCTTGGACTTTCCCAAGCCTTCTCCGATCAAGCCCGTGCTGTCAGCCGTCACTTGGGGAAATTTGGGGTTTCCCGAGCCCCCCCCCCCCGGCCGTCACATTTGGAATTTGCCGGAGAAAGCCATCTGTCAGTGCCTCACCGCCACAGGTAGCTCGGGGAACGATCCGGACACCCCGCTTGGGGAAACGTTGGGAGACAGCCCGTAAGAGGTTGGGAGTCCCAACCAATGTCCCACTTTTGAAGTTAAGCCCAGGCATGCCCTAACCGGTAAGTTAAGAAACGGTCAGGACATCCCGGTTGGGATCGGACCGAAATTGCTAGCTGGGAAGTGGTAAAAACACGACATGGAGCAAATGCAATGTCGACCCCATGGAAACGGAGCTTCAAATACTTGGCGGTGTCACCGACGGCGTGGTTTTTGTACCACAGCATGCCACGCGCGCTTGGAGGGACCATTTTCAGATCCAATATGCTTACCACCAAACTACAAATGCAGCATCGATTTGTTTGACGGTTCTTTATTGCATTTGCATGTAAAATTGGGTACCAGTAATTGTCTATTGACTCGAAGCATATCTGAATGCGTTCATTATGTCCAAGTGTATTTGCATAATGACACGCATCTGTGTTTACAACTGAACAAGCAATCAATACATGTGAGCGGCAGCACATAGCAATAGCCAGTTATCCGTTCCCGGTTACAAATTCAGACACCTACTTGTGCACTAATCGCAGCAAATACACACGACTTTTGCTACTGTCAAAATCATGATGTTTCATTATGCTGTTGTTGATATTCTAACCAAATAAGAAGCGTTGTGATGTGATGATGCAGTTGAGCCGGATTCAGATATACATGCATATCCATGACCCGCAAGTCATGGCGCATGAAATATCATGTTAGGGTCATTAAAGGGAGTGTTCCACATTTCTATAGGTTTCGAATTAAAACGGCCATCCTTAAGACCATTCGGTGCAGTTTACAGCCCTGCCTTTCTTAAAACCTAAGCACCTCTAGTTTCTGAGCTACACGCCGGCGAAGATATGCAGCTTTTTCGACGACCTATTTCAATGTCACTCAGTCATGCAAGACGCGATAATAACGTAATTCAGATCCTCCCACTCCCTAACCCACGCGGCGATCAACACCAAGAAAACAGAATGGTTGAGTCATTCGCGTCCGGCGTTCGTGACCACGACTTCCCGGTATAGCGACGGCCAATTGGCTCTCAAACAATGTTGTGCAAGGTACGATGACGCAATGAAATAATGACGGATCGAAGAGGATATTTGCTAGACAGAGAAACTGTGCTGCCTAAAGCAGTCTTTTCCACTTAAAAGCATACCAATAGTCATTAGTAAACTTGTTTGATCATACCTGATGTTGCTTCAACATCTCCGAATGTAAAACATTCCCTTCAACAAATGGCGCAGATCTCCATTTGTGTAAACTCCAACGCCGTCTGGCCTCCATCGCTTAGGTCTTCCTATCACTACCACTATCTACATGATAATATAGAGCTATGCACTGCCTCGCTCACCCCACGACAAATGGTGGCTACCACTGACTTTAAATAGCAAGCGAGAAGCATCGGAGACGGTTGAGGGGTGCGCGGGGGAGGACGGCGACTCCTGCATTCAGCGTATGCATCAAGGTTTGCTTTATGCATGTGCAGACGCCACAACAGCAGCTCCAGCCTTATGCCTTAATCAAGGCATGGCATGAGCGTGCCAGCTGACACTCCGGGCGTCCAGCGATAACACTGACACGGACCGGGGCAATGACCGTTTTATTGCCATTGGGGAAATAGGCCCAGCTGCTTTGCCACAGTAGTGCTGCTACCAATGCTCCTGGATCGCCCCAGTCTCTGTCGATAAAGGCAGCCCGCTGAACTCGCGCACTGACGGTCGTCTGTGTTGACTACCCCTGACGGAGAGGGGAGGTGCCGAACTCCTGGTATCTTCGGATTGGAAGGGGCAATACAAAAACGAAACGTCCTTTTATAACCCATGCAAAGCTTAACGATATTTCGTTAGGCTTTTCGATCTATGAGGTAATAGTCATAACCAAATAAAGTCAAGTTACACTCTTTTTCCGATCGGTTAGTTTCTCCCGGTGTCTCTTGGGCTGATCTCTATTCAGATACTCATGTCTGATGTGTGATAAGAACTCCATTTACATGATGCGTATGAACCCAGGGTTTTTTGGCACCGGGCTGCATCGGTCATCGAGGTCATTGGTTTTTCGTTTCACGGGAAGTGCCTTTGCCAACCAGTGATGCTCCTTTTTGACTGGCAGCATTCATGAATGGTGTCAGAGCCGATCTGAGCCGAGACTCAAGTTGTGTTTTAACTTCGGCCAGTAACTCGTATATAGCCCTCTAAGATCGCAGTTGCATACTTAATAAAGAGCTTGGTGCTGATCTGTACGATAAGAAGCCAATGTCACAGACAATTAGGCGATATGGCTGACAAATTACACTACTGGAGTGGACGTTACGGGGGGTCAGAACCTGAGCACAAGTTGGATCAGTCCCCTATGGCCATCGCAGCATGCCATTGGAGGGTGAGTGAGCAACATTGCATGATGAACAAACTATGAGCGCTGCAGGAAAACCACAGTACCATGCATCACACGAATGCCCCAAGTTCATCTACGGTTTGGTCCGAAGTGCTACGGTAAAACCTGCGGTAGGTCGATGACCTGATGTAACCCGGACATGAACATCGCAGGGAATACAAGCAATCACGCAAAAAATATACCAAAAACTTCGGGGAGCTAGCATGAGCCCTGCTTTAGCGAGCCTCGAAAAGGGTTATGGGGGAGAGAACAACTGACCCCCCCCCCCCCCCTCCAGAGCGAGGGATAATGCCCTGCAAAAATGAATGAAATGGTAGAGAATTTGGACAAACATGAAAACATGGATGTGTTTGTGTTCTTAGCCACTAAGAATTGTTCGCGAGACGAAGCATGGTCCGATATTTGAACTAAGCCTTGAGAATAAGCCCATCTACAAATTAATGAGTCATACCATGGGAGGCCATCCGACCCCATTATATCACGTGATTCAACTACATGTCCATGAATGTCCAAGCCCACGCTCGTAGTTAATGTATTGAGAAACGATATTATTCGACAAACTAATTGACGTCTGAGAAATTCGTATGGACCTCCTCCTCGTCTGCAGAGAAAATCTCCGCTCAAATTCGAAACTACCATTTCCAGACACATGATGTGGACGTGCCCACGACTAGGATCTTCTCATGGCAGCCCGCAGGGAAGCTCCTCAAAAGCACCTGCAATATTTCTACGGAACGATACCAGGTAGAACCACCCACGGGCTACTTGTAATCCCTGAATCTCCTCACACGCGCCTTGAACTTCCCGAGAGCCGTCATCGCCGACACAAATCAGTCAGCTGACGACGCAGCTGCCCGTAAAACCAGTCAAAACAGCCGGACCATAAGCAGCTTTACCTCAAGCTGCTTAGCGCTGTCCGAACAGCCCGCGCCAGCCAGCCTCACCTTCCAGTTGTTGAACAGTATGTCACTGTACTCGTCCTTCATCTTCCGCTTGATCTGCTGCCAGTCGCGACCCTGCAGGACGCCGAGCACCACCAGAAAGTTGCCGAGGAAGAGCGGGGCGAACACTCCCTGGTCCAGCGCCACCTTGCGCACCACGATCCGGGCGCCCTGGCTGCCGACGTACCGGTCCAGCGCGCCGTACCAGAGCCGCAGGCCGGGGCCCTGCAACGACAGGCTACGGTCAGGGTCCGTGTCCAGCGCACGACGAACACTTGACGAGGGCAGGTCGCACCAGGGCCGGTCGTATAACAGCCGCAGGACGACCGGCTGTCAGGCAGGTCACTGTCAGGATGGCCTTGCCACGGCCGCAGGTCGACAGGCCCCTGTCATGTGAGATCACAACCGGGAAGTTTCGGTCGGCGCACCAAAGCCACAGCCAGACCCCAGCAGTCCCAGAAGACGAGTGTAAGATGGAAAGAAACAATTAAAATGGAAAATAATGAACCTGTATGTGCGTTGATGCTTTCCATACCCCTTATCACAACCATCTCGTCTATCTGTCGGGAAGGTCTGTGAGATTTTGCCAATAAGGCGTTTTGTCCATTTCTACCACATCAGGTATTTCGAATCCATTCCAATGGAATAAGCCGTGAACGGGTGCACTCAGTCCGTGATTGAAAATTGGGCGAGCGTGAGCGTGTCTTATAATAAACGTTCCGTTGGCAGGACTGGATGTGATGAAATACTTGCGCCCACCCGGATGTGGATGGGTCACCCCAAGTGAAAATATCCTATTCAAGCGGTGATTAAGACCGCGGTGGTTTCGCTTTCCGAGATACGGGTCACGAGCCTAACCAAAATGAAACTAGGGACGGAGTTCAACGGTCAATGATAACTCCGATGACTGGAAGCACATCTTTAGAGGATGACGCCAACACAACGTTAACAGAGTATGCTTGCTCAGTGGAGGATCACCTGGAGGAAGTGCACAACCAAGTGCGGCAAAATCTTGCCGTAATTTCGGAAGCAATTGAGCTGGCCTATTACGCAATAGGTGATGCGTGCGGTCCTTCAGCCTAGGGACCAAGATTGGCTGCGCAACACTCGCGGGGAAACGGGGCGGTGAGCTGGTATCCCATTGGGAGGGTGCCCACGTCGTCCTCGATGAGTGGTCGGATGTTGCTCATCGCATCACGAAAAGGGAACACGCGACACCCATGGCAATGCATCGCAATCGATTGTGAAAAGCGAGAGAACCACCAAAATTTACTTGGGAGGTGGGGGGGGGGGGGATGGGCATGATTCCGAGGCGGAAAGGCAGGGCAGGGATATTTCCCCTGAGGCATCTGCGGCACGTACGGCTGGTGACGTTCGAATGCCTTCTCTGCCCCATAATGAGCGACGTAGATCCAGACGTTTTCCTTATTATGTCCTTTAAGGCAAGATGGAATCCGAGACGGGCCACATGTGCGTTCGTTATCACATGCTCTTTGTGTGTGTGTGTGTGCGTGTCGTAGGGCGTCACGCTGCAGGCACGGAGGTCGAACACTCCCCACAAGAGCCAGTACTGGAGCTGTCCGAATTGGGTGCTGAGTCTTGACTCTCTGATCAGAACTCCGGCAGCTCTAGGGATGGCAACAGTGGGTCACATAAACCCGGCGCAGCCTCCAAGCGAAAGCTTCACCTACTACCCGGCTGCCCCATTGCCCAAGACCTACCACCTACTACTACCTACTACCCGGCTGCCCCATTGCCCAAGATGCCCAGAATGAGGCAAGGGAGCCTAACTTCATCCTCAGCCACACCAGGCGGGGTCGCGCCTGGTCCGCTCTTGCTGCCACACTAGACAGCATACGGCGCATTGCGTTTACCCGCACCCAGTGGCGCGGGCAGGGAAGGCAAAATAGCCACGTAACCCCTCCCCCCCCCCGTCCCTAGGTCCCGGGGGCCCGAGGTGGTACCCACGGGCTGACAATCAGGGAAACCATGACTAGGTACTCATGGTCCCAGGGGCCGATTAAGGGACCCGGCTGGCAGGTTCGGGCCCGTAAATGCCAGCCAGAAGGTGTCTTGTACCAATTGGAGGCCTCCTGGAACAATGCGGGGCCTGTTCCAGCACGGGACCACCAGCACAGAGCAGTCGGCTCCGTGTCGGTCTGAGATCTGGAAGTCCATTTCCCAGGCGTGCACAAGACCGGGCCGGGGATCCGCGATTTTGCATTGGTCGAGACCCCTGAACTAGTATGGGACCCTGTGTCAGTCAGGGGGCCACATTGTGTTAGCAGAGGGCTTTGTGTCGGCAAGCGGCCGGGAGTGGGGCCCCTGGCCGTCTCAGACCAAAGGGCCCCAAATCGGCCAGGGTAGCGTTTGCTGACCACGGACGGGACGAGACCCCAAAGGCCAGGGGCCTCTTTGGTTGGTCGAGGCCTTCTGACGATGAAAACCGATAAAATAACTTACGATGAGAGTCCACAATGAAACAATGGAATGGTCCTGTGTCAGCCAGCGTCGCTGGCCCTCTGCCCTACTTCAGCCGGAGCCCGTTAAGCCGAATTGGAGTTTTTTTCTGCCAATTACTGGACCCCTGCGGCGAAAAGAAAAGGATGCTTTTGCGTCATTAAGGCGCCCCTGCGTCTAGAGGGGACCAACAGCTCGGGTCAGCGAGCCTACGGCGCCAGGGAAAAAGACAAATGCATGATTTACCCTCTCGCGGCCTCCAGATCAACGAAGGGGCTCCGTCCTCCGTGTCGTCAGCATGGCATGCGGCATGTACCCGGCGCTGGGACGGAATGCTCCTTCAGCTCCCGACTGGGAAAGAAAATGTGTCCCTCTTATTTTACCCATGTGGCCCCTTCCTGGGCAAAGATAGGGGTCTGCTTAGTGTTCAACTATGAGGGTCAAAATGAGGGTCAAAAATGAAAAAGGTCCGCCTATGTTTCCTTGAAGACATCCATCCCTTTGCAACGTTTCCATTAGCTGTGAAAACCAATGATATTAAGGGCGTTGAGTCAGCGCGCTCGCAATCCTGGAAACAAGAGTTATAAAGCAGTCTTGGAGTTCTGTGCCAGTAATTGCACCCCTGCGACGATAAGGGATTATTTTGCGTCAATGAGAGGCCCTGCGTAGATCCGAAGTCAACTGTCCGGGACAGAGGGTCACCTCCCGCGCCAGGGAGACGACCAATGTATGATTATCTCCCCCCCCCCCCCCCACCCCCGCTCCCCAAGAACCTCCGGATCAACCATTGTGCTTTCCCGTGTCGCTAGTATGACAACCGGTAAGCAGCCCGCGCTGGAACGGAACGACTCTTCATCCTTTGACCGGGAAAGATGCCGCGCTTTCCTGCCCACGGGAACCCTTGCCAGGAACGGAAACTAGAGAATCTACCTTTACTTGTGCAGTTTCATCACCAGATTCCCGCACCAGCTTGCGGTGCCGTTAATGTTAATCCGTTACAAATCAGTTCTCGGCCGGGCGAGCGCCCGGAAGTCTAGCTGAGGATCGGGGTAGTTCCCTCTCTCTCGCACACCCCGCGCCGTGCCGATCATAACGCCGGTGCATAGTCAATCCTGCCCTTTCATGCCGGTTTCCACACACAGCTCGACGTTAGCCAGTACTGTACGGAGTCCGCCGGCAGTCTCAGTTATCCGTTTCAATGATACTTTTGTGGCAGTGTCGTCGCTGGTAATACGGTCGTGCCAGAGACCTTAGGCGTATCTTCTGCTCACCTCCCGCTGGATGATTACCTCCTGATTACTTTAGCGGATGTTAATACAACCTTTACCTGGAGCTATTTTGGTGCCAAGCATCGCGGGCCGGCCACTATCGCGTTCGGAACATTTGGCTTAGCTCATACAATGTTCGATGTATGGCATGCTACGGCGTAGCACCTACGATTTCAACAAAAAACTGCGTCGGTTCTTGCGTCGGCTGGCGGCTGATCGTTCTCTGGCACCAGCAAGCGCGCCGCGTTTGCCTTTCGGAAAGTTTGTCTTTTAACGTCATGCACAAGTTTGCCTCATCCATCCAGGTCAGTGATCACAACCGACACACAATATGTCGGCTCACCTGTGACATTGTCGGGGGCCATGTGACATGGTCAAACAAGTACGCTAATCAGATCTGGCCACATACTCAGGAATTGAGTCCGTGTTCCCCATCGTGAAATGAACGCCATCACCCAGTCAGTGCACACGCCATGCATCCAGAATACAATAATATTCAGCACGCTGTAGGTCACACAAAGCGTTGGTAGCCCAGAAAGCACCCGGCGGGTAACAGACTACCGTTGGAGCCCTGCCACCACTATATGCGTGATTTCTCTCAATATATCACTAATCTTATCTTCCTTGCACCAGTAAGGCTATCAGTATTGATCTGCCAACCATCTGCCGTGCGAGACATCCATTTAGGGAATTACCGGACCGTGGGGTTATTGATTGGCGCATGTTAGGAAATGACAATACGGCCATTACTCGCTTTGACTATCACCGGCCCCAAACATCGCGCTGACTGGAGGGAAAGGATAGGTAAATCAGTTGGCGGCCAGTCTCAACATAGGGCCGCTTGGTCCAAACACGAACACCTGAAACCCAGTGAACTATACGAAGCCTGTAGAGCAGTCGTAACTAAACAAATAGTATATTTTGTGGCTATCGTACTTGTCTTTGCTCTACTGCAGTATATCGTGAAATAGAACGGAGACACTGTGCGGGTATGACCGTCTTCCGATTTGTCATGACATGGCCACGGTTCATTGACTAAATGACAAGAAGCGCGTACGTCAGATCAACCGCGCGGCAACAGTGCGGCAACATAACGAAATAGTCACGGGTCTGAACCTAAACCGTGCGGCAACAGTCTGGCAACATAACGAAATAGCCACGAGTTTGGACCTAAACCGCGCGGCAATAGTGTGTCAACATAATGAAATAGCCACGGGTCTGAACCTAAACCGCGCGGCAACAGACTGGCAACATAACGAAATAGCCACGGGTCCGAACCTAAACCGCGCGGCAACAGACTGGCAACATAACGAAATAGCCACGGGTCTGGACCTAAGCCGCGCGGCAACAGCCTGGCAACATAAAGAAAGGGCCACGGGTCTGGACCTAAAGCCGAGCTTTGGATGATCCCCTCCTCTACCAGCCAGTCGTCGCATGCACCGCAAACACAGCCTGCAGCTATGTCGGCCCACCCTTGCGTCAGCGGCCACCGCAGCCAGCGCTGCAGACGGGCCCCGCCAGCCGGCGCAGCACGCCCCCTGCGGCCGGACCGACCCCCGAGCTGCAGGCGGCGAGCGCTCCGCCCCCGGGCCGACTCCAGACGGCGCGTCAGCACGGCACGCGACGCGGCGGCGCCCCGCCGACGGGCCAGCGGCACGTCCCACCTTCACCGTGGCGAGCTTCCAGCCGACGGTCATCAGCAAGCGACCCGCATTAGCTCTCCGCTCACTTCAATTATGGTAATGGCAGCTGGTTGCGACCGCGCGCCAGGTAGAACGACGTCGTGGACATCGCATTTGGTGACCAGTGAGCAGCCGTGAGGACGATTAAGCGCATAGTACGCCGGGCGACGTTAGGCTATGCGCTGGGCATGTCATCAATGGCCTCCGAATCGCATCGTCCCACTAAGAGTCCGCAAAAAATGGACTAACCGATTCCGGCGCAAAGGCTGAGTATCAACGAGTCGTGCCGCTGACATGAACTCCCTGGAACCCCAATTACCATAGTTAACCATTAGGTTCACGGAAATGGTATGGTCATATACCTGGGATCATAACGGTGCTTTGGGCAAGCCCGTGGCTACTAGCACGCGTGACACACGACGCACGTCAGGTCAAGGCTAAATGGAACAACACGGTTGCAGGGTTTGCAGCAGCCGGTCCAAGCGGTTTCAGCCAGCTGGTTTTACCGGTTAGAACCGGCTGACAGAAACTACTGCTGGCAAAAGCTGGTGTAAAACTCTTGCCAATTCGTGCAATATGGGTTTAGTAAACCCTTCTTCAGACTCGATAAGTGACTATCGTAAAGGCAGCGATGCCTTTGTTTTCAGTCAAGTTCGTCCCCATAGCTTTGTTGGTTCGAGCGGGCCGCCTTCCGACCCATCTACTCGTGGCTGGGTGGGTTCAAGTCAGAGTTACAGATGCTGGGTAGAACGAAGTCCAGAAAAAAATTGCAGTAAATACTACAGATGCACTGTATGCCCAGTGCAAGGTAGAGCTTAAGTTCATACTAAACACTTGACAGCCCGTAACTGAAGGTAGTGCCGCGGATGTGCCACAATAGTGAATGAATATAAAATAAGAATGAAAGTTTTGTCCAGAACGTTTTATAAACACTCCCATGCACTTTAAACTGCATTATATTGAGAGCATGTATTAGATGTTAGCAAACAATTCAGCACAACTCACCGGTAATTGGAAGAAAGGTTATGGACCACTCCGGACTAGAACACACGACCTATCAACTATGAATCCGGCACTTCGGTCGTATTTGCAACGACCCCGGACAACAAATATGTGCTGTCAACGTCACCAATGACGTCATACTCCAAAGATTCGGCGCCTTTTGATGCTCGGCGAGACCCGGACGTAAAAGACCCTGTGTGGTGTCGCGCAGAATCGATACTGTACACGTCAGATGCATTTTCCGCCACTTGATCGAGATGGGGCGGAAATGGCGCAACAGGTTTAATTGTAAAAAAAGACTCAGTTCGCGCGCCTAGGACCTACCGCAGATGATGCAAATGTGAGCTATACGCTACAAACGGCATAATTGCTATTTCCATCGTTAAAGCAGGCGCAATACGTGCAGATGTAAATGATGGTGTTCATACATGCTATTTATTTCCGAGAAAACTGCAAAGATGTTAACAAAAAATTTGATGCACTGCGAACATGCCTGGCAAATATTCCACGTGGCGTCACGTAAAGTAAGCCATTCTTGGTGGGCTGCTGCGAACGCACCCTTTCTCGATTTTACTACCGAGATCAAGTAGCAAGCCTCGAAAGCTGAAGATTCACGGCGTACTGTGCATGAAAAATTTGACCCGTACGCTGTGGGAGCTTGGCTTCGGTAAAACAAGTGGTCAATTGATCGACGCAAGCTAATTAAACAACTAGTTTCAATCGGCTGAAATGCAAATCATACGGAACAACAACTAGAGCACTCGGTAAAAACAAAGGGGGAGAGACGGGCCCGAAGCCATCCGTGCAGCAACATAAAGAGGTTCCAAATTCAACCGCCTGAGTAAACACTTCAGTCAGCTAATGAGGGACGACTAAGAGCTATCGAGGGTGTTTTTAGTGTTGAACGAGCAGGTCTCGCTGACTTCGCTGCGCGACAGAGCACAGCCGGAAGCGCAACATTCTGTTATTCATACTTAAGTGCACTGCGGAGGTTTAAAAACCACTGAAAATTCATTTTTCTATGCCGTGTTTACAGTTTATTGACACCCGAGTCAATGCAAGCTTTAATCGGCATTGACCTTAAAATTATTAGAGCAAATGTCCTGATATTGCGATGATCCTGAGCTCATCGTCGTTCGAAATATCGGGATGTGCGTGCGTGCGTGCGTGCGTGCGTGCGTGCGTGCGTGCGTGCGTGCGTGCGTGCGTGCGTGCGTGCGTACGTGCGGGCGGGCGGGCGTGCGGGCGGGCGTGCATGGTGCATGCGTACGTGCGTGCGTGCGTGCGTGTGCAACCGCATGGTGCATGCGTACGTGCGTGCATACGTGTGATATAAAGAAAACAAAAAGTTTGCTTTCCATAAATAAATAACCGCTCCCTCTAACAATTGAATAGTTTCAAATATGCCTCACGGATTTGCAGGACCTAGCTTACCTTGCTTGTGTCGCTGGAAAGTGAATACACGAGCTATGAGGCTTACATTAAATGACAATGGCATTTTCCACATCGTCGACGTACTGATGTCAGCAGCAATCAAATGTTACGTAAGAGTAATTGACCGTTGAGACTAGCTCGAGATAATAATTGACCGCTGAGTTGAGAATAAGAGATTCATTGACCAAATTCCTACCGCTACGTCATTCCGTAACGCGCCTGGCAGAGTCCTTCACTCAAGAAAAGGGTGCCCAGGCATTCTGCATGCACGCAAGCACAACACGCTTCCCGGTCCTTCATTGAAGAAAAGGGTGCCCTGGCGTTCACTTCGCACGCGCGCGCACGCATGCACGCACGCGAACACAGCACGCTTCTCACTTCGTCCTCAGATGTCTTGTTTCTAACCATCGCAACCCTCTTATTCGGGCAACAATGAAGTTGCAATATCTCAGGTGAAAATCCGAGTAGAACGTGATGAGACGGAGCCCACTGAGGATCTCCGGACGCCGGCTGCCCAGCCGGTATACGCGAAATGACAGGCGCACACAAAGAAAGGCCATTGACAATGAAGATGACGTGACGTTCCAAATGTTTACAACGAGTGGTCCGTATTTGTGCGTCGTTTTGAGCTGAAACAGCTATTTGATAGGCATTCGGTGCAATTCCCAGCCCAGCACTCCTTAAGGCCTAAACCCCTATAGTTTTTGAGTTACATGCCCGTGAAAATGCGCAGTTTCGTAGACTATTTCAAGGTCATTCAGGCGTGCATGACGCCAGAGAAACGTAGAATTGACGCTCAAGACCAGGAAGAATTAATTGTCGAACCGTTCATATCTGGTGTTCGTCACCATGATTTCCAAAGATACTGATCATCAGTTGGGTCTCAATAAATATTGGGCAAGTTGTGTAGGTTTCAATCGCGACTGACGTTTTATGCTACATAGTGTCAAAACTTGGACGTGGGTGCTAGTTATTACGGAAACAAGGCTTATAATCGAATAACGTAAGAATAACAGCAGAATCGACTATGTGGGAACATCTATACATGGAATCTTAAACTCGTAGATAAATAAGGCCAAAACGCGAGCACATAACGATGTTCGGTTCCGCAAGCATCTCAAGCACGCAACAGCTATCTCTGGGTGGATGCGATACCACAAGTGAGTGCTACGGTGGCAATTTCGCATGGCCAGTTTCGCAGCACCTCAACGTCATACAGACGTTTCATGACGCAATCAATGACGTCTTGAAGCGCATGGTTACTAAAAGGAAAGATTGTGCTGTCTAGAGCGGTCAGGTTCACTTACAAGCATACCAAATGTTAAAACTGAGTTTGCTTCAACCCATTCTCTGCTTCCTTCAATATCTTCAAATCAGGAATATTTCCTTTAGCATAAATAGTCGGCCAGAGTGAACGTAAAACTTTTGTTTGTCGGGTATCCTTAATAAGCGAGCACCAAGCCCTGTGTTGGTATTGCAAGGATGAGACACCGTGGGGGGAAGCCACATATGACCTTCAACGAACGACACACTTAACTGCACCAAGGCCGAGGCCAACACGACCAGTCCGGAACTGTATCCCGTTAATTCCACGAACATTTACAGGCTTATCTGAAATGTACGCAAGTGACGTTAGTGTGTCTACCGCATGGAATTAACTCAAACGATCCTAACTCTCATTAGTTCACTCGTGAACCCGGAACGAAGCACCAACAAAGTGCGCGTTTCTGCACCGCACACTTACAGTTCGTCTGGATGTTGCCACGACTTCGTAACATTCGCTTCGAAAATGGAGGAGACGTCAAATAAAGGCACCGGCAACGCCAACGCTGATCAGGACCGGAGGGAGCCGTCCAGAAGGGCGCGCTGCCGACCGGCCGCGGCGATGGCGGCCCGGGTCCCCGGAGGCCGATTCCATACCCGCGCTGGCACCGGAGGGTCGCTGCACGAGCGCGCCCGGCGGCGCGGGCGCCGTTCCGCCCCCCGGGATGGTGACGCTGCGCCCTGGCGCTGGTGGTGACAGTCCGCTGCATGGGTGGTGCCGGCTCGCGGCGGCAGGGAAGACGGCCGGCGCCTGGTGCCAGACAGTGCCGCCCCATCAGAGGCGAGACACGCCCCTTCGGCGGCGGCGAGTTGATCGGGGAGCGAAGATCAGGGACACCACATGCTCTGTAGGGACCGGGACGGCTGCCATCCCTCATGTGCCGTTACCCTCCGCTCTCTGATCGGGGAGTGAAGACCAGGGACACCACATCCTCTGCAGGGACCGGGACGGCTGCCATCCCTCCTGTGCCGTTACCCTCCGCTCTCTGATCGGGGAGTGAAGACCAGGGACACCACATCCTCTGTAGGGACCGGGACGGCTGCCATCCCTCCTGTGCCGTTACCCTCCGCTCTCTGATCGGGGAGTAAAGACCAGGGACACCACATGCTCTGTAGGGACCGGGACGGCTGCCATCCCTCCTGTGCCGTTACCCTCCGCTCTCTGATCGGGGAGTGAAGACCAGGGACACCACATGCTCTGTAGGGACCGGGACGGCTGCCATCCCTCCTGTGCCGTTATAATTCGCCCTCTGATTGGAGGGTGATGAAGACCAGGAACACCGGATCCTCTGCAGGGATCTGGATGGCTACCGTCGCTCCCGTTTTGCTTTTCTCCGCTTCGAACACCGAACGCAATAACGCAGGAAAAAGACTGAATTGGAAACGCTTTCACGTGGTTTCACTTTCCACATGCACTAAGGCATTCGGACTAGCTTCAAAACGCCGGGTGCGCATGCTGGCACTTCACGCATCCGATATACTTATGTTGTTAAGCCTATTACTTGAGGGGGCAATTCAGGCCCTTCGAGTGTTTGCTTTTTGCTGTTTGTGGAACACGTTTGGAGCAGGTCGTTGACATTGTATGAAACTTCCTAAACATCCGCTGTAAGCGCTGTACCAAAATTTCAGGTTCGTGGCGTGCGCTGCAGGGCCTTGCCAGAGCCCGGTTTGGCAGACCTGCGGTAAAATTTGGCGATCAGGTTAACCTGGAGACCGCCACGGGATGATAAGCTATTCTCGCGTTGACAGAACTTACTGCTGTTTCCGGTGAATGCAACAGCAACATGGGTGTCGCTATTGCATTGTAACAAAAGTAACCGGTAGAGGCGGTTCCAGGACTCGAGAAAGGGGTTTCCACACAGTGAAAAGAGCATCACGGGTCACCAATGCAGATACGTAAGGAATGCGACCGGTCTCTAGATACATACATTCGCACTCCCTGCCGAGATCTAGAGGAGGGGCAAACAAACTAGAACAGAGACGCCTCCAAGCATGAGTGTGAGGGGTACTAACATTGAATGTCATTAAACAGTAAGCTGCATTCCATATTTCAATTGTGTGCAGTAAACGTCACCCAAAAATATGCTTCCGTCAGAGACAAAAAAAAAACGTCCAGGGTCGACAAAAGTAATAGACGGGTGATGCATACGCGGAGGCCCTGGCCACAAACCGCAAAACTGCGTGCGCATGCGCCCTGCTTTTGAAAACTGGGTTCCCTTTTACATACCTTACGTAGCCCTTCACTGCCCATGGCTCAGTTTGCCACTAGCCGTGCAAAAACTCAATAAAATCACATTTTGAGCATTGTTTGTTGTTCCTTTTCTGTCTCTTGCCTAAGCCCAATTTTGAATTTTGAAACGACACCAGGCAGAAGCGATCTCTAAGACAAAGCTTTCGATATGCATCACTTGCGTCGAAATCAGATTAGAAACGTGGTAACTATGCCGGATCAAAAATGCTATCAATGATTTTCTGTGCACTGCTACCCCGACTAAAAAAGTACGAGACCGTGTCAAGAAGCATAAATATTATCGGGAGGAATGAACGACCTTGGGTTTCTTCTTGCGGACCAGAAGTTATCAAGATATCAAGGAGGGCCGAGTGAGTCCCACCTAACATAACCTCTTTGTACATACTCTTTTAAGTGATATGGTTACGAACCCATGTGAGTATCACTGGGCTTGAAAAGTTCCTCTTGCCAAGTAAATGTTTCTGCCCGGTGCTTGCAAAGTTCAACATTTTTGGAGCAAAAAATAATCCTTGCATGGTTTTTAGAGAAACGTTAGAACGTTACATTACGTTGTACGTTGATACCGACCAATGCAAGCGCTCCAGATACGGCTCAGCTCATTTCACTTGACAAAGATCTACTTTGCGCAGCGACAGACAACGCACTTCATTCAAAGGGACATTGCATCACAGCCCAGACAGCAAAAGACAAAACAGATATCAGCTGACCGTCGCGGCAGAGAGCTCGTCTCCGCAGTCCCAACGCCATGTCATTCAGAGCAGCGCCAGCTCCAGCCAAGAGGCAAACACCAAAAAGCCGCCATATCGGTGAACACCAGAAAGCCGTCGTCAAGGCGTCCCCACGCTCCGACGTGACAGCGGACATAGCGACTCAACGGCACAGAGCTGACAACAGGCACTCATGTCCCACCCATGCTCGACAAGTGGACGTGACGGTCGCGGCGGAAAGCCCCAACAGCGCGTGAGCTGCACGCAAAGAGGATCCGCGAAAACAGAAATGCCGGACAGTCTCCAATCGCGTAGTGCATGGCGGTCCAGGCCGCAGCATAACTGCAAGGAGGCACCACTTCCACAGCAGAGCCTGGACGGTAGAGGTGTGTTCGGTGTGTTCGAAGAAACACATCAGCCAAAGTTCCCCACTTTTTCTCTGAAGACGTGGGAACATCAGGACAAACAGATCTGCCAGAGCTCAGCCACGTTTCCCCTCTGGCCAATAACGTCACCGTCCAGTACATCAGCACCAATCACACAACCGCGCAAGACCCATTACAGGACTGTGCGGCGCCCTCGAGCGGCACCGGCGCGGCCGCCGGCGTCGCTCGAGCGAGCGAGGCTCCGCCGTCTCCGCCGGGAGCCATCCGGACGTGGCGCCGCGGCCCACCCCCGGGACGCGCGAGACGAACGCCGCGCCCGGCGGCGGCGGCGCCAATTGCACCGGACGCGGCCGCCTGAGACGGTCTCCCCTTCCCCGGCCTTCTCTGGTGAACAGCGGCCTTCACGGCCGCTGTCCGTCGCCGACCGTGTGTTAGGGCGCAGCCGGCCGCCACCGCCGCCTGCGACGTACGGCCGCCTGGGGCAGGCAGGGCACCGGCGCGGTCACATGCTGTAGCCGTTGGGACTCCTCCGGCTGGGCTCGTGTGCATGGGCGCCACTGGAATGACTGTCACGTGCGCTCTGGTGTGGGTGGCCGTGGTGTGGGCTGCACGAGCAGCATGCTGAGCGGATCCATGGTGTTCCGGACAGATAAGTGAATCACACCACTAAGGCGCCTGCAATGCGGTCACCAGCGTGCGGCTCCATTCCACCCAAAATCTGATTTGCTGAATAGCTTTTAGCTCACACCGAAAATGCAGTTGGCTGAATAGTTTTTACGCTCTACTGAAATTGCGCGTGTCGCCTGACTCAATACAACGCGAGGGTGGCTGCCAGCCGTATTTTCCGGTAGCCATGATCACCAGTGTCATCGCGCAGGCTTTTAGAAGCCGGAAAATCCCCTATGAGCATATCGCACCGGAGTAGCGATCTTAGCACCGTTGCGTACCACAATGGCGTGTCAAGTGAATATATTTAAAATTCACAGTCAGGTGGCCATGGAATGTTTTGAAGTTCCACTGACTCAGCTGACTTTCATTGAAAGCCCTTTGAATTATTTAGCATACCAGGATCATAAAGATGATTTCACATGGTAAAAACTCCGTAAATGGGGGACCGCAAGAAAACTTTTTTTAACGAATAAGAAATGCGATTAACAGAGCAACGGCCAATGACGTAGGAATCGAGGTGCTATCTGACATCCGGAAACGTTCCCGCAACTATTACACTACCACAGAATGAATTCACATTTTACCTGCAGTGTACGCCGAGTCCCCACGGAAACCTCATCGAACATCCCCACGGGAACTTTATCTACAAAACAAAATCATTTACTAGCGCGCAAACACCTGCCACCACGCTTCCGACTATTCCAGCGGGCACAACACAGGTGTGAAAGGCATCACCATCCGCCCAGTCAACACCCGAGGCGACCCGTCCTTATCGGCTGGCCAAGCACCGACGCCGAACCAATACACCGAACGCGTCTAGTTCGGCGAAGCCCGAGCTGCCGTGCAGCTGGAGTGATTCGTTACCCTGGTGTCGCCCCACGGCCCATCGGCGGGTCATCGGTCACGAGGACCGGACGGTGACTGGCCGGCCGGAAGTCGCCACTTCCGCCCGACTCCCGGCGGAAATGTGTCCGCTCCCGGGCGTCGGAGGACCGACGGGGTGCGTATGCGATGGGCTGGCTGGGTGGCGGAGGCGGTTGTAGCAGCGGCCTCGGATCGGGTCGGGCGGCGCACTACGGTACAGCGGCCGCGGTGGGTTCTGCCACCCATGTGGTGTGCTACCCTGTCGCAGAGCACTTCTGGGTAGGAAACGCCAGGCAAATATGAATGGGTACGGCATGGCTTCAACACAGGGCGGATGTGACCGGCCACACACGGGAAACATGTCTCAAGCGCAACTGTCGTTCTGTGCGAATTTTTTTAACAGTGTGGAGACGGGACACTGACATACAAAACCGCTGCATCTCAAACTGCGTAACACCGGCTGTTCCCGAGCACAATTCGTGCCGCCTCCGGTCGCCCACGGACACGGGTATGCAGCAGCAGCAGGACACGGACAGGGTAGGCGCAGCAGCAGGACACGGACCGGGTATGCAGCAGCAGCAGGATACGGACACGGGTATGCAGCAGCAGCAGGACGCGGACACGGGTATGCAGAGCAGCTCACGGTCGTTAGAATGGCTCAGACCGCCACCGAGCGGGCAGCTGCCACGTGACCACAATGCTCGCATGATCGCAGCCATGCCAGACGGCGGCGGCAGCGCTAAAAAGCACACCCCTAAACAGACGGAGGGGACACTTCTTCCATGCTACCCATGTCCCATTTGCTCGTGATGACGTCCTGCATATGCTCGTAAGAACTCCGCCATCAGTCAGTGGCTGCCCTTTACCCGTCGGTGGCTTAAAACGGTCCATAACGTGCAGCGCCTTTGCAAATTCACGTTGCAGCGGTTCAAATGTGGGAGAGACATGATTGCGCACGCAGCAGACTCGAACGCCCGTATCGAATTGCGACGACCCAAACGAGCAACAAATCACGCCATAGCGCTCATAACAAACGATATGATGGTGATGTGTCAATGTGTATGCTCAAACGAACCACGAATTACGACATAGCGCTCATAAACGATATAATGGCGATGTGTCGATGTGTATGCGGCAAGCTTCGCATGCCGCAAACAGCTGGTGGCGATGAGCCAACATGATGTTCCACCAAAGTCACATGCAGATCGATTGCTCGGCGATACTCCTTTCGCTCCGGCGACATTACCTGAGGCTATTTTCAGACGGACATCAAAGACCCACAAGGTGCAGGAGATTTCGCGCGGCCATTCGGGATGTGACATTTTCTGAACGAAGATATCAGGATATTCAGGCACCAAGACCATCGTGACGTCATTTTTGACTGAACGCACGCCAACGCACTGCGCGATACAAGCAGTCCCAGAGCACAAAAATGGCGGCAGCAGCCGGCGGACCTACGCTCAAGAGCGCTCGAAAGCCACGACTAAATTGCCAGTTGTCGGAATAGTCATCGATCTCAAGTTACGCGTCATTACTTGCATGTACTGATACCTCCTGGGACTTGAATCTACTGAGAACTCTCGGCACTCACGTCTAATGAGAGTTCCCGGGACTCACATCTAATGAGAGCTCCCGGGACTTAAATCTACCTAGAGCTCTCGGGACTCACATCTCCTGAGAGCTTCCGGGACTCACATCTAATGAGAGCTCCCGGGACTTAAATCTACCAAGAGCTCTCGGAACTCACATCTACTGAGAGCTCCCGGGACTCACATCTAATGGGAGCTCCCGAGACTTACATCTACTGAGAGCTCCCGGGACTTACATCTACCGAGAGCTGTCGGGACTCACATCTACTGAGAGCTCCCGGGACGTACATCTAATGAGAGCTACCGGGACTTACATCTACTGAGAGCTCTCGGGACTCACATCTACTGAGAGCTCCCGGGACTCACATCTAATGAGAGCTCCCGAGACTTACATCTACTGAGAGCTCCCGGGACTTACATCTACTGAGAGCTCTCGGGACTCACATCTACTGAGAGCTCCCGGGACTTACATCTAATGAGAGCTCCCGGGACTTACACCTACTGAAAGCTCCCGGGACTTACGTTATTTGTTCCGCATCGACCCATCAGCATACATAACTCGCCCCCAATTTCCGATGCTTCGGAAACCCTTCAGGTTCACAGCAGCAAGTACCACACAGTCTGTTAAGTCATTGGGAGATCCAACAACAGATCACACAATCGAAAACAAAGCCGTCTGTAGTCCGCGGGGCTGAATTGGGACCCCCGAGCCTAGTTGGAGTGGAAGCTTTCAGCACACACAGCCAGGCAGGCTAGTTCGGCAAGAGTCTGCCCACAACAGGCGAAAACCATTACAGATTGAGACGGCCGTGGCATTTGCAAGTATTCCGGAACCTTTCGCGCGGTACCTCAGCTGTAGCAAACCAGCAAAGTTTACCCAGTCCTGTGACATCACGGCCCGGCAGAAAGGAGCCAAAGCACGACGCTTCGACACCCCATTCAACTTCTCCATCCAATGCAGCTGTGCTTCAGCGTCCGTGCAAACCTCACAGGGTCAAACAAAACCGAGATATCGCAGCACACCGTTCGTTGTTGATTACCTTCCATTGGGCAAGTGGAAGGGTGTCACCCATCCCATTTCGTTTTCAGACTTCGGGGCAATAGCCGGATGTGACACGGAGGAATTGAACAGAGCTGAAAGCTTGCAGTTCTGACAGCGAGGCCATTGAGCTCAGATGCTGCAACATATTATATGCGGTTGAGGTATTGCACACAGCACAATATAATTGACAGTCGAAATGCAGAAAAATGTTGAGTAAAATAGCCCATTGTTACCGCCCTACTCTCAACCGACTATTTGCTACACAACCGCGCTGAACGCAATGAAGTGCATGTCTAGGCACTTAAAACACCTGCGAATATAAAACGCAAAACATGCTGCTGAAGCAACACAACTACACAAGCCCGGGCAGGCTTATCCTCGGCGGGCGAGAGCTATCTTCGGTCGTGTCGTTGGCAAACGGGTGGTGGGCAACCCCTCACAATATGGCCCCCGACTGAGCTGGAGTAACGGGGCAGTTACTGAGTCTGAGTTTGACACAATAGCATCAGCATTGTCTGTCGACCAGAGATGTCGTTATGCTCAGGAAGGTCGCGGGTGGCCAGCTTCTGCAAAACATCCTCGATCCGCTGCGTAAGGGGAAGGGCAACCTTCCGAAGCTAAAACAAGAGCAGGTACCCTGAAAAGATCGTGAGGGACTTGAGGATCGTGAGAAGCGTGATCAGGGTCACAAGCCAGCGGAAAATGTTTCCGCTTCGCTCAAGCACGCGAGAATAGTTTACGGCGCTTGCATTCCCCACATGCAACGCCGGTCAAAGCTGTTAACAGCATCATTTCACTTCAGATATGGCGGCGACCGAAAGCCTGCCGGCGGCTAGCAAGTCAGGTTGAGCGGCTCAAGCGCGCGTGGTGACGAGACAAAAGAGCAGCTGACAGCGGAGGCAGTCCACCTAACGTGCTGAGCCTTTGGTCGCCAGGTGTAAGCTGGACTCGCTGGACCTGCTGGAAGATGGAATAATGTATTCTTGTTGAGATAAAGCATTAGAACATTGTGTGTCATTCGTAGCAGTAACTTTGTTGTTGATTGGTGTTTTCGGGCGCGTCGACTGCAGCGGTCATTTTGCGCCCATCATGGCAGTAACGATTTAGTCGTACAGTCTACGTAACAAGGCATTTGGCCGCAAGCGAATAAATCGAGCTGAGTAACCTTGAAGAAAAGCCGTGTTTGGAGACGGTGGAGAACACGTAACGTAAAGACGCCGAAAACAGATAAGCAAGATGGAAAACCTGCGCTACTCGAAAGATCTGAAGAACACCGTCTTCCGGACACGTGTTATCTGTCCCGCATATTCGCCGCCGGTGAGGCCCCGTCGACGACCGGGCTGGCTTCTGCGTCGGGTCGGCCGAAGCCATGTCCTCGCCAGAAGGCGCGCGCGCGCCGAACCCAATCAGGCCGGCCTGTATGCGTCGCCAGGCAGCGGCCGGAAAGCAGGCCGCGGCCGGAGCGGCGCTCATTAGCGCGCTCGCCAGCGCAGCTCCGTGTGCGTATCGGGCTGCAGGGGGGTGACGGGCGGTCACTCGCCCCCCCCCCCTCTTCCGCCCGCCGGCTGCGGTGCGGCTGACCGGCCAGAGCACGAGCCTGTGGGGTAGTAAGGGGGGGGGGGGACGCAGAAGATCCTGCGGACGGCGCGTTCCAGTAGCCGAGCTGACGATGTCTGACGGCTTCACGTGAGCGATGCGCGAGCGATGGACGAGCGATGGATATTGCCACGATTTCATTATAGTGAGCAAGCGCAAGCGAGTCCTAAGGCCCGGTATGGGAACCGGCTACCTCGCGACAGCTGCGACATTTCCCCACAGATGCCATAGGTGGAAAGCTGTCAAACAGCTGTAAAAGGATGCGCTGCAATTTCCCGACGCTTTTTCCTCGCTAATGACGGTCAGCGGTCAACAGCTGGCTATTAACTGTTTCACGGAAAAGGACTTGAGCATGTGTGTATGAATTGTTAAGAAGTGGACAGACAGTCCGACAATTATACACGGCTGATAGCATATTTATGACATAGTCATCCCAGCTGAACATCGGCATCAAACCTTGTCATTTCGACTCCCCGAAGCACCATTCCGCCTGTCAAGCACCACAGACGTATTGGGCGTTAATTAGCTCCACGTGATTGAGAGAAAACTTATGCGCAGTTCTTTCGTTCAACCGCCCGCGACAAATGATGATTAATATCTGCAAATCATCGGGGGGAACTGCTAAAGAAATATGTGTACATGACTATACATATATAAATATGTATATAAAATACACACACGCACACGCACACGCACGCACACGCACACGCGCACGCACGCACGCACGCCGCACGCGCGCACGCACGCACGCACGCACGCACAGCACGCACACACACACACACACACACACACACACACACACACACACACACACACACACACACACACACACACACACACACACACACACACACACATATATATATATATATATATATATATATATATATATATATATATATATATATAGTGATGGCGACATATAATATTATATATATATATATATGTATCGATAGCAATGTATATACATATATATATATATATATATATATATATATATATATATATATATATATATATACATGCATAGCGATAAGCATGTGTGTTAAGTGCTAGTAGACTAAGCGTACTTGATGCTTCCGGGTCACTCCTTACACTCGTAATGGATAATCTGAAACACTTCCACGACAACTTAGATGACAGTCACGGAAGAGCATAGTTGCGACACCGAGATGCGAGTTCCCCTCACCAACCCGCATGCCAGTCACTTCCGACCGCGCGTGACCCCGACTCCCGTGGTATGTGGTCATCCATCAGGATTCGGACGTCGCTGGCATGGACGCAACGGGAATCGCAGCTCTCAACTTCAGCGGCCCTCTAGTTCGGCTTACAAAGACGGGGATCTGGCGACCACACGTCATGTTCGAACCGCCATCAGTGGAAAGGAGCGAAAGGCAAGCACGATGACCAACCTGGATGAATAGGATGCGTTCTGCTTCGAGGCTGCGCGATGAGCATGATACTCAGCACCGACGATGATGCACCCGATCTGGCACGATTGGTTATCAAACTGTCCAGCGCAATGTAGATTATCCGTGTAACCGACAGGAATACGGCCAGGCTCCGGCATTATGGAATGCTGAGAAAGTTCAGCATTGTCCCGCACAGCGACATGTGACCGTGGACCGTTACAAGTGGTCACTTCTTCACGAAATTTTTCAAAGCCTGCGGGATTTTACACGTGATCTGCGTGCACTTTATGCCAGCCGTTGGGTCATCTCAGTGGGAAAGAGCTGTCAATACTTACCTTAACACTTGCTGGTGTCGGTGTCATCACGCCTTTCACCTACTTATTTAACGATTTGTCAATAAACTAAATTGTTGTCACTCTCCCATGTCAAGACATTCACGAGAATTCAACTCATAGGGCACGGGCGCAGCGTAAATGGCAATAACCACCGTCATTGATGTTTGCTTTTCTTGTTTTTCTCTGCCATGTCACCATGTAAGTTTCTATTTATATTGCATGGGTCTTAGAATGCAGTTAAGCACCTGTTTTTTAAGAGTATGCAAGTTTAATACGGTGGTACATACTTGACACCGAAAGTTGTTTTTTTACCTGTGGGCTTGTGCCTTGTGTCCTTCTCCCCACAAAGACACGTCCCTTATCGACCCAGAGCTCTTCCTGGATTCCCGTGAGTTCCCTGGCTGCTTATGTTCCTTCCCTCCCCATCTACGCAGTCTCGAGCTCGCTGGAGTTCGTGAAGCCGACAGGGGACATCTGTAGTCTTTGCGAGATGTTGTAGAGGCGCTCGTGGGCCATCGTCTCGAAGCGTCCCCACCTGCCAGACGTGGCCCAGGAAGTGCCGCGCATACGCCGGTCGTCCTAGCGACGGACTGGCAGCCGCAGGGGAATGTAAGGGCTCCCCGCCCTGACGCCGCGCGTCCACGTCCTCACCCGCAGCATGTCCCCACCCGCAGCATGTCCTCACCCGCATGTCCTCACGGCACCATCCGACACCATGACGTCCTGGTGCGGCTCCCCTGCTCAGAGGCGTCTGAAACCGTGGCCATGAGGCGCCACGGCCCGACATCGGGTCGATGCTGCGACCGTCTGCCGCGTGCGCCGGGAGGCAGTGGCCGTCAGGCAGTGATCGCCACAGCGCCAGGATGCACGCGCAGGCGAGAGGCAGCCGGCGAGCGACGCTCGAATGTATCCGCATATCGTGTGATCAGTAGCGTATGCACCACGGGGCAACGCTAAACAAAATGCTATGTTAATTAGGGTTAGTAGGGTTATATTGTCATGTAATTGTTAAGCTCTCTTTACATAATATCACAAGAGAACCCACGTAAAGATTATGGGCACTGGATGACAGGCACTTTTGTGATCCAAAGACACTGGACGAAAAATGGGTGTTTTCAATACCAAACCAAGCCATCTGGGCTAATGCACAATGCTGGTGAAGCTTCTGATCCGCTACGCTTTGGACCATCACCTGAATATCGACAAAAATATGCGATGGCGTAGCCAGGATTGCATTCCCGAGCAAAAGGAATCAGGCCATACGTCGCGTTTCAGTCAAGAGACCTCTGTTGTTCTTGGTCTTTTATATTCGGGGGGCTTTTACACCCTGACTTCCTGTTGATGGCTTAAGGCTGGCTCGCTATGTTCTCAACGCCTTGCGACTGCCTCATGATATCGAAAAGTACTGCATATCAAGACGCGTGAAGACACAGAGGGGTTGCATCTGAACAGTGGCGGCGGAACCTCTCTGGAGATGGCAGAAGGCAAGCGTGATTCTTACCTCACTTCTGTCCAAGCGTCGCTATAGTCTAGTGTTAACTTTTCCCGTACTTGAAGACAGCTGGCACTGCTCTCCTGTCCCTCCCTCCTCCCCACCCCAGCACGCCACCACTGCATCTGATGCAAGAACTTCCTGAAATGATTAAATTCGCACGGAAAAGCCTTATAACGCGTGGCACGCACATCAAACTCATCCATTTGGACTTCGTTCACACTATATGCACCAGAAAAGAGCCACGTCACAAGAAAGCCAACCGACAAGGTTTTCAAAGCCGGGTCTGCAGCCCGCCGCTCGCTACAGCGCGAACAAATCCCGTCGCAAAACCCCACGCACAGCCTCTGCCCCCGTCACATGCCACGGCTCAGTCACGTGAGACGACACGCTCGTGTTTATAACGGTCACCGGTCCCGAGAACTCGCGCGACAGAGGCGGTGGTCACGGGGCCGGGCCCCCGACCGCGAGAGCTCAGACCGCCTGTCGAGCACATGGCCCGTTAATAGCCGCCTTCCGCCGCGCCGGCCGCCGCGTTCCGGCCGCGTCCGCAGCCGGGCAGAATTTACGCGGCGATTTAAGCCTCCGCCGGTAATCTACATCGGCCAGCTAACTTTCGCCGTGAACGTGATTTAGGCTTCTCCCGAAAAAGGCCCCCCGCCGGCGCCGGCTTAACGGCCTGGGGCTGGATCACGCCGCGCCGCGCTGCGTACTGAGCCTCAGCTGTGAGCTGGGCTGGTCGCTAGCTAAGTCCCGTGCGCGTTCCCACCGGCCGCGTCGTGTCGATGCGCCGTCGTGTCTCGACTCCCGGGTAGCGGTGTGCCGTCGCCCCGCCGACCACGCCCGCCGTGAGCAGGCGACGGCGCGAAGAGCGACGCCCGCCAGCGGCGAGACGGACACCTCGCCGGCAGCTTGGTAACACTCACCACCATGCACAGCCCGATGCCGAAGAAGCGGCCGACCCTGAACAGATCGAGCTCGCGCAGTGGTCTCCTCTCCACGGCCGCCTGGGCGAGAACGTCCCCCACGCCCATGAGGGCACCTGCGACCAACAGGGCTGGGTCAGCGGCGGCGGGGGGAGGGGGGGGGGGAGACACACCGAACAGACAGGCGACGGGGCTCTGGTGCAGGGTTGCGCGCATCTACATGAAGGTACACACAGCTAGGAATGCAGGCGGGTCGAATGACAGGTCTTTACTGATGGATTATGTTATTACGTATCTGGAAGCATTGAGAACGTGAGAACGTGAGAAGCGCGATTATGTCATTACGTATCTGGAAGCATTGCACGACCATTCCCTGAGACCAGCAATACTTGTGAGACAAGTGGTCCGATTGCCTGTTTCGTTAAATCTGTTGACATGGGGACGCAGAAATGGACTGGCGAATCTTCAGTGGCCGAAAGTCTCGCAATGCTTAAGAAATAACGTAAGTGACTCCAATGCTGCCTCTAACGTCATCCTTACACCGGCCCACATGCACACCCTCACACGGCACATGAATGTTGCAATCACATTTTTGAACTAGCTCCATTGTGATCCCGTGCCAACATAACTTTATTATATGCCCACGCAATCGGCCCGTTTCAAATACACACGAGTTCATCGCCGAGATGACTGCGCCTTGCGTCTGTCCCAAACCAATCCGGGGTTCAACTGGCCCAGATCCCCCGCCAGCCGGCTGACGAAACGTCACGGGGCGCGTTACAGGGCGCAACATGACCCAACTCTGCGATCTCACCGAGCCATTCATTTGCATTGTCCGGGGAGCAGTTGGCGGCGGTATCCGGGTCAGAGGCGCACAGAGCTAAGAGTACCTCCGAAACGGCCCCTATTTTCGCCGTAAATGAGCAAAGTTAGACCAAGGTATAATATAGTGTTATTTAAAAGTGATTGTCCAGGGAGCTATTCTTATGCATTCATCACAGAACTTGCGAAGCTGTACAGATAAATTACGGCAATGTGCTTTGGGCAAATTAACAACGGCATCTAGGCGAAGGGTAAATAAAGCTTGATGTTCCGTGAAACTAGCTGGTAGGGCTCAGTGCTAAAGTAAGCAGTCTAGAATATCTGCAGAGGCTTGTTGCTAAACCTTGTTTACCTCCTCACTCTACAACCTACAGAAATCAAAATACTTAGGTCAAACCGCCTTGTTCTATTTTCGTGCTTTTATTTCAGATCTATCTGAGCACGGGATAAGCGGACTACAATCGATCGAATACCTTCCTCTGATTATGGCACCCCACTTCCGTACCCAAGACGTTCTATCCCGCCGTACATCCGTCAGTTCAAAAACCGCCGCATCAAGGTATCATTTACCGAGGCAGGCTGCCAGCCAGCCCCGCCCTTCCCAAACAGGCACGGTGGAAGACTATATGACAAATGTGATTATCATCCATGAGCAAGGCTTGGCTGATGGGCAGGCGGCTTCCCCCAAAAATGGGTTTGCGGATAACCCGCAGAAGACGGCGCGAGACAAACGCAGTAAAAGTGTACTTTAGATCTTAAAGCATTTGAAGTGACCGCCTCGCCTGCAGCTTGTCACTGGGTGTTGCGGGATGCTTCCTGTGCTGATGTGCTCACCCCGGAAGGGCGTAGCCAGCGTTGAGGCTGCGATCAGCGCCACCTTGATGCTACAAGTCCCTCAAGTCATGCCTGTGCCCAATGAGCGTCCGATAATTTAGTTAACAACGCGTATCCGTGCAGCGTAAAATCATTATTTTTAGACCATGTCTGCTAGGGCTGTGATAGCTGAGTTCCCTTCATTTGCGCTACTATGAGCTCATGCGCCCGACAGGGGCAGAACAAATCAGCTGGCACGTAATCAAAAGCGACGCATGTATTCTAAAGCCGAGCAGGCTGCAGAGAGGTGAGACCCCAGGCCTGTCCCTCGGGAGGGCTAGCGCGAGCGATCAAACATCTGGGTGCATGGATTACTACAGCCTACCACTGGATTACTACTATGTCTGCATTTCGTGCATCTCGTAGCTCGTATGCGCTGATAATAGGGAAACCCTTGTACATACGGGCAATGAGTTCAAACCGTCTGAATTCTAGCTCTTGTGCGCTTTGTCTTAAACGGACGGGAGCCATTTTCACTCGCGCGATCGATATAACGTTAATTATAGACCTCGTGCTTCTTAGTTTGGCTACGGAGGAAAAGCTGCAAGCCGTGATGGTGCCATGTCACTTGGAATGCAGCCGAACACTGGCACGTCATGGCATTTTGACATTTTCTAGCTCAATCCTAGATGCACGGATGACAGAAGCATTCTCGCTACATGGTTCCAAAGCGGGTCAGGGTGCCGGAACGTGTCCACAAAGAAAAGCAAGAAATAGCTCGGTGTCTAGGGATTCAACGATCTCCAGTTTCACTTTCTTAAATCTAACAGTCACACCAGAGATTAGGCCAACCTCCACGGCGCAACGTCGGTCACAATGCAGCCTCGAAAACATGCAGCTTTCTGGACTATTTAACAACACTCGTCCAGCCAAACTGCCACATATCGTGTCGTGAAAGAGATTTCGTGTTTAAAAGTGACGACTCCGATCTCAGGTCGGAAAAGGTCACCATAGGTCACTGACCTCACTTTACCTCGACAAGTTATCGACTATCGGGCGACTCGTGAACTTGCAAAGCCACAACTCAGTACTCTATGCCGCGCCTAAAAGCACCATTAATTGCTGACACACAACAAATTGTTGCAGCCATCAAACAGTGGCACCACTCTCCGATACTTGCCGTTACCATGGGCCTGCGTCTGAGCTTCCCGGCTGGCGTCATGGCCCCACGACTCAACAATATCTGTGACATGACCACCCTTTTGCAGAACACGCCCAATGTATCGCCATTTAACGGCGCTGTCTACACCGCATTTTCCCGTAGAGAGCCCGCCTGGGCGGTGTCATCTGGGGCGCTCAGGGACCGTGGCTGGATGGGCCATCAAGTAATTTCAATCAACATTCTGTGTGACATCAGGTAAGCATCTCGTGCTCTTTTCAAGGAATGTGTTGGCGATTATTAAACGGCGGGCGTCACGCGTCTCATCTCAGAAGCACGTTACGCAAAACGCCCCGAGGCATGCTATTTTAAGCATTGCCGGGCGCCCATTAACCCATCACCTTTCCATTTTTGTTTTCAATGTCTGGCTGTTACTATGTGCTGAAAGCGGTGTTCCTACAAAATACCCAATTCATCTGGAGTTGGCTATGTGGGCTTGGTTTGGGGCCCGTCAGACTATTTCATTTAATCCCTTTTTTAATAAGAGCGCTTCCGACCAGTTCATACCTTTTCAGCGATGTGAGATGAAGGAGAAACGATAACGGTGAGACAGAACCACATGCACCTAGGTGCCAGTTCGCCGGGACTTAGCCCGCACAGGGACACCTTCCGGAACATGTGTGAGCGCACGGACGGGATCCCATCCAGGAGAGGGGGGGGGGGGCACTAAAGCCCACTCGTTACTGCTGCGTGTAACTTTCATCGGACAAACAGGGCGCTGCGAGGATGCAGGATAGAGTGAGGAAACTAAGGCGGATGAGCTATATTGGATTCTGGGGCTTTCCTCGAACAATGAATATTTTGTTTAGGTTCTCTGTGTTTGTTTGTCGCTTGGTTGGCTGAGGCTTCCATGAATATGATTTCTAGTGCGGGGTCTGTCTGTTAAGTCACAGGCTGAGCCTATTGTTTGGAGGGCTCCGGAACCAAACTGAACGGCGCTCTGCGCATCTAATGTCGCCCGGTTTGGTAACGGAAGGTGATTGACATCTACACGCCATCTAAAAGCATGAACATGAACTTCAGATATGCACAATAGCCACAGGCTTGTTCCATTACAAAGGTGATATGAGATCAAAGATGCCGAGCATTCAGTTCGCATCCTACCATCAAGAAGCCAACAACACTAGCAGCAATAATACTCCATGCACAATAATGCACCGAGTTACATTCAATGTGTCAGGGCTCCTTTGGTCGCTTTATTCCCTTACAAGACAATGACAACTAAACAAATTTTCTGACAAACACGATGACAGCACACCTGGAAACATGACCTTAGTCTCAGCCAGGATGGCAAAATGATGCCGCAGTTTCACGCCAATGGCGCTTCGCGCTCCCATGGACGTCTCGCAGCGGAACTCCCTCCTCACCACCCAATGGAGTGAGCCGCCCACGCACCTCAGGAGCCAGGGCTGACGAAATATCGTCTGTCGACGCATTGATCCCAGTCCCGCTTCGCGCTGCAGTCCAACAGAGCGCGGCGCATTGGCAGACTACACATACAAATGAATTTCAAAGAGCCGCGATATAAGGCAATAAAAAGACGTAAGTATATAAGGAGACAGTCAGCCATAGCAGACAGCAATTGACACGCCTCAACTGCATTTTTCCAGCTTAAGGTTATTAAGTTTTCAGGTCGGGGTTTTTCAACCCAACAACTTACGTGTTGAGGGACCGTTGGTAAAAATACGTTACCACAACTGCGTTGATCGACTGCTTGCAAGCGTCGCTTACACACGGTTCATTGCGCTCACGTCCACACGTCATTGCACATCTACCTCTGCCAGTAGCCCAACCGATATGCGTGCACGGGTTAAAGTCAAGATAGCAGGGTACACACGAGAAGACGAGATACACACGGAAGGGAATCTCCTATCTTCCGTGTGCTGCTGTGTTTGAGGGTCCATCGAGTACAAGCTAACCCTTATCCTTATCTATCTAAATCTAAAATAAATTATCTATCCTTATCCAAACTAACCCTTATCCCGTCCAACGCCAGCAAGCCGCGCCAATTTCACTCCTCACACAACCTGTGCATGCCGCGCATCAGAGGCGTGACTCTTCAGCGGCTGGTAAGCGTGGACGAGAGCTGAGCCGGCCCGCCCAACTCGGCTGGCAGCGGGACAGCTGGCGCCCCCTATACCCGCCGGGCTGACCGCGTCCGGCCCGCCGTCAGCTGGCGGCGGTCCGCGCTCGCCTGCAGGAGAGCTGGAGCCGCGCACCATCGCCGCCGCTCGTATAAAGTACGCGTGTCGAAACGGTTTGAGTTTAAACTGCAGGACGCGAGGGACATGCTCCATCTGGTCCCACTCACATCCACACTGCCACGATACAAGAAATCCAGAGAAAGTCTTCACCGCCTTCTTATCATATATCATCATCCACTAATTTCTGGCACTGGAGTACTTTCTTGTATTCAAGTATTGACCATCTGCCTGCTAGCTTCTGCTTTAACATGCAAACCCATTGCCCAAAAGTGAAAACAAATACTTGGTTGGCAGTTGGAAAGTTACAAATGTTGACTTAAACACCCATTGACTGCTGGAGGTCCTCTAGGCTCCATGCCATTGGCGCTACATGGCCACAGTTCATTCTGGAACTGGTTAGTGGTGAACACTCATGTCAAAATCTGGCCTGCAGTTTCAATCCAGTACCACCATAATGCTCAGGTGGTTCCTGCACTGAATGAGCCTGCATATCTTGGTGTGATCTAGGGCAATTTTCCCATTTAGGTTTATGTTCTTAAAACATCCAGCACTTTGGCATTTTTATCCTTCACCACTGACAGTCCAAGTGGGCAAAGTGCCCCAAGGCATGCCAGACACTTCTGGCCCCAACCCATAATTACCTGCTTGAACTGACTGCACTATAACAGGGTGCCTTGTGAGCAGGCTGTTGTACAGTGTCCTCAGCCGAGATCCCATGGTGCAGCAGAAGGCAGAAGCTGCTCACAGTCCAGGCACGGCAGTCACCGGGCCGGGCAATCACTTCATTCACTTCTGCAACAGAGTAGGGATGTCGTGGTGAGGTAGATCTTGGAGCATCCTGATAGACAGCAGCTGGCATGCTAACAATGCTGTCACAGACGTCAAGTCTGGGTATGTATACTATAACTGAATCAGTGATGTCATATTACAACAGTGCAAATTTATCTTCACCATGGCTACCTGCTGTAAGAAACTGCCCAGCTTACTATGTCACTGTATGTGACCATTGTAGGCCATCTAAAGCACTTGAACATTGGTGTTAAGTCACCAATATCACAAACACATCTATCTAAAGGCTATGTTTTCAGGGAGCATATGCCTAACACCAGTGAAAGTACTAACACAAGCATCTGAAGATGTCAGCAGGCAACACCCTTGGAAGCATAATGCACAAATGTTTCAGGTCATATACCTGATAAGTATTTGCTCTGTCACATTTAGTTATATGTCTGTCATCAGGGTTTTATAATGAAATAGAGACACTTCAATATTTAGGATCGACACTGTATGCATAAATACCACAAGTATTAATTGGTATCCAATTTAGTGGAGTATGCACTTCTGGTATAAATGTGTGATACTCTACATCTCCAGTCATGAATCTCTATCTATCCAAAGACAAAAATGCTTGAATACTATGTTAACTAACAGCTCTTAGGCATTTTTGCCTTTGGATAGCACCATTCTTAATGGTAGCATATATTATACCATGCTTGTCATGGACAGCAATGGGCAGGGGTGGCAGATTAGGGGGGGGGGGGAGGAGAAGGGAAGCTGCCCTTAACTTCAGGCAGTAATGTGCATTGATACTGTAGCAGTGCAGGAGAAGAAACAAGGTGAATATCATCATGTTCACCTCTACTCTTCCCCTTATTTCACCTACTCAAGTTTTGACTGGTGCTGGTCCTGGAATAATCCTTCCCAAGCATATATTGGTGTGCATACCATGCACATGGCAGCATAGAATACTAATGGTCACAAAACACAATTCTGTGTCATTATTTTATTGCACAGTGTTTGCCAAAGTATCTTTACCATGCCATGTAACAGCACAATATGTCCAATATATGCCAACTCAACACTTACAGCCATTTATGAATCATCTGCTGGCAAAGATCACATAAATGAAATTTGCAGAGAACTTAATTTATATCCACCACAATACGTCCAAATGACAGGTAACACACAAATCATGATAAGGGAACAATGGGGTCAGACAAATTAATGATTACCACCTTGCCCTCCTCATCCCTTCACCATAATCTTTTCAAACAGCCCACCACTATAAGTAATAATAAATTCATCACATTATCATGCTGTGGATCAGAAATCATGGCAGAACACGCCGATTTGCACGAACAGTTTTTACACGGTATGATGGAAACCACCACGTAGTTATGCATGATCACTTCATCTAGCATGTCATACAGCTGAAAAACTCAAATTTGAACTGCTCTGTTTCCTGAAAACCAAACCTTTAAATTCTGAACCATACCTAACGTTTGTATCAACCTTAGTCGTTCAAACGCGCGATGGCTCTCGGGCCCTTTATTGTGAATTCAGCATATTCATTAGCCAACTATCTGAGGTTAAGTGCGCCAAGAAAGAATCTGCTGCGCCAAGTATGTAACAAAAATAACAGAAGTATATATGACTTTTTAGTTTTATTTATTGCAAGAGGAAAGCAAATGTCTTAGGAATTATGAAATATTTTTATCATTGTAATCATGCAAATTATTCTAAAAAAAATTTCTGACTCTTAATAAAAAATTATTCAGGAATGGTGTTACTATTTGTAAGCATTGACTTAATGATCCGTCGCTAGATGGCAGACAAAGAGGGTTTGTGCTGGCTCACGCCCCGGCGTCCTCGACCGGGTGGCCACTCGCGAGTAGCGGGGCCCGTCTCGCCGCCGCCTGGCGGGTGCCGAGGCGGGCGAAGGGTCCAGCCGCTTTGTTTTGATTCAGTCGCGAAGATGGCGGGGTTGCGTGGTGTGTGTATGCTTTTGGAGAAGCATCGTGACGTGATATGTGAGGACCTGAATGTGGATGAGGTGGTTCCTGAGTTAGTGAGCAAGGGCATTTTGGGGTGTTGAGGAGGAGAAAGCACTAGCTAACGAGGATTTGGCCAGAGCGAAGGCCGAATTGTTGGTGGGCCAGCTTAGCAAGAAGGGGTTTGCAGCGTTCCAGGAATTTTGCCACGTTCTGGAGAAGAGGCATCCACATCTTCTCACATGCTTCCTGATGGACGTTGCGGGTGAGTGTTGGAACTTGTGTTGGGGACATTTGCATGAAATGAGTGATGTGTGCATGATGCATCACTTTTTCAGTCTTACCGACGTATTCGTCGACTTGCGCCAAAAATGGTACGAAATTCGTATGGAAAACCAGCAGCCTTTAACCGGCGCCTCTCGCCGTTTTGTCGGCGCTTTATGGGCTGCGTCAAAGAAGTACGAAGGAACGTGCCTCCGTGAACTTTGCTGAGTTTTAGCCTAATGTCTGTGGCGTTGCATAAAAAAACGTCTTGAAAACCTCGATGATCTCTCCTCCCATCCCTATGCTTTTTCAACCCGTTAAGAGCCAGTGGCTAAATGACCTTTTGAACCGAGGTCCTTTCTGCTCCTTTCTGCAGTCACTGCTGGTTTCGTCGATGACTGATGGTTTTTCGTTGGGGATTCCGCAGTTCGTGAAGGTTTCGATGGCAGGCTGCGGCATCAGAACACGAAACGGCCCACTGGGAACATGATTTCGAATAGACGTTTAAACTGGTGGAGGTTCTCGCGATTGGTGTGCATCTTCCTTTTTGGCGGATGCTCGCTGTTGACGCTGCAGTATTCCCCTAGAGCGCTGGCTTGAACATAGACCTCATGCAGATAGCAAGACCGCCATCTTACGCTCCAGTTTGCGGCGGTATCCATTTGACACCCACCTGTTACGGTACCATAGTTGTGACCGGAGAAAAAGGCACCAATGAAAACATATCCTGGTCGGGCACGGCACTTTGTCCTCAACTCGCGGTTGTAATTGTCACCTCTAGTTCGCTTCGGGGCAGCCGCCGCGGCAAGGCCTGTGGAGCGCCCGTGACCGAAACGCGAACACGTGGCGCTCCGGCTCCTTCCGGAGCTACCTTTACGATGCGGCGCACAGTTCAACCCAGGAGATCCCTTGGCATCATTGCCGTTGCCCTGGATTTTGTGGGGTTTGAAGCTTTTGCTCCACTACGAAACTCAAATACCTAGCAAACCTTTATGGTAGACACCATCGATTTAACGATCCCGCTTTGACCATCGTCCGTTCGTTTCGCCCATCCATCAGCTGGATACTCACCGAGCACTGCTCCGCGACACCAAACGTTTTAAGAAACAGGACAGCGCCGGCCTTTATCACTTCAGAGTTCTCATGCTGAGTTATCGACCTGGATGTACCAGAAGGCGCTGGTTTATCGGCGTTATAGAACAGCTACTGACCACATGGAAGGTTTTTAACGTTTCAAACTGTGCGTATGATCATGAGAGCACAAATTGAAACGTCAGCTGCGCTCGATGTGGCCGATGTTTTTGCTCTTTCCATGGCGCCGTGTAACCAGTACCTCCTGGTAAATTGGAGGTCAATAACTCGGCATAAGAACTCTGAACTCAAATGCCGAAAAACCAGGAGCTGCAGGCCTTTCTTGCTTGCACCAAGCACAACGCTCGTCATGAGTGACCCGCCACCCTGCCCGTGACCCTGACCAGCGACAGCACCTGAACGGGTAGCTGCTAGGGGTCCACGTGGTCGAACGCCTCGGACGGTCGGTACGGCATATCACTACGTGTGCGACTGCGGCGTCCAATGCGGCCGGGGTTAGCTCACTGTGGCGCGGCCGGTTAGCTCGGTGGCCGCTCAGCGGGGAGCTCGCGGGCGCGTGGCGGTTAGCGTACAGGTGCGCGGCAGGTTTAGCTCGCGGGGCGTGGCCGGTTAGCTCCATTGCGCGGCCCATGGTTAGCTCCAGTGGGCGCGGCCGGTTAGCTCGCGGGGTGCAGCCGGTTAGCTCATGTGGCGCGGCCCCGGTAGGCTCACCAGGCGCGGCACGGTCTAGCTTCGATGGGGCGCGGCCACAGGTATAGCTCGCAGGGCGCGGTCGGTTAGCTCACGGTGCGCAAGCCGTTAGCTCGCGGCTGTTCCTGAAAGGTCAGCTGCAGTGGTAGCAGTTCGGGCTCGGGGCGGCGGACGCTATGCGTCAGGGCGCATGCGTGACGTGCCGAAGCGCGGAAATGCTTCGCTGGTTCTGACACAAACGTGTCAACTCACGGGCGCAGTGATGTCTACCTACAGTACAAAATGGTATGGCAAAAGTGCACCCCTCCGTTGCAGCCATTCATGCGCGATCCCCAGGTACTCGCGTGTTCATAATGCAAAGTGAGAGCAAACTTGAACGGAGGCAAACATGCGCGTAAATCACGTAATCGTCTTAGCTGAGAGCCGGGCCGATTCCGACGGCCACTTACAGATCGTGGATTGATGTGAAACTCGACTCCGCTCTCGAGCGGCACGGAATAACTTTGAGTGGCGTTAGATTACGCCCCGGGGAGACACAGCACACAGTCGACACCGCTTCATTGCGATTGATTCCGGTACCACCATCATGCATTGTATCTGTTCAAATCTAAACACATCGTGCAGTTGTGTGAGGACAGTTAAACACACAGCAAAGCGTGAAGCGTTTCCTTTACAGTGTTGGTAGCCTGTCGCCATGCGATGGCGTCACGGCAATGCTAAGTTGATTGACTGATTATTGTACCAGTTGTGAGTACCCAAATTTCGCATGCGATGCACCCAAAGGAACCTTCAAGCAAATCGGCTCTATTGAAAGTAGATGAAGATTTGTTCGATTCTTAATTCGCCTCCGACTCGGTCGACACGGCCCTGATCCGGCGTCAAGCAATCGTGAATGCAGCTATTAAAGGGTTCACGGCGGCCATGCTTTGGCCGCTCGGTTGCTTTTAAAGGGTTCACGGAGGCCATGCTTTGGCCGCTCGGTTGTTTTTAGAGAGTTCACGGCGGCCATGCTTTGGCCTGCTCGGTTGTTTTTAAAGGGTTCACACGGCGGCGGCCATGCTTTGGCCGCTCGGTGACTTTAAAAGGGTTCACGACTGGCGATCCCCTGGAAGCTCTGCTACTTTTAAACGGTTCACGGCGGCCCGCTTTGGCCGCTCAGTTGCTATCCATGAGGCACAGAAGGCGTAGCGAGCAGCCAGGCTGAAGAAGAAAGCAATAAGTCTGCGCAGTGAATGACGTTTTTTCAATGCATCCTTTCATTCCAGGGCGTGCTTTTGCAAAATGTGTTTGAGCATGGAGGGGAGCAGTGGAAAAAATTACCCAAATTGTCCCAAAATACGCCAACAATCGGGTTTCTCCCCAGATTTGGCCCACTTGTTCTCAAAGTTGGTGGGTTTAAGCTCCATTGGGAAAGGGGCTGAAGTTCGCCTTCAATTGTAGAGGTAATTACACTCCTGCTTCTATTCCTAAAGAGACAAGGCCTTCCCGAAAAAAACATGTTCAAGATTTGTGAACCATCACCGATTAATAGAAAACCAGGAGTGAGTGCTATCCCTACTATCTCAGGCGACGCACATAACCACGCTGCTTTAAGTTCACCCTTTTCATTCAAATTTTCGGGCCTTGGTTTCGGCTTCGCGGCCCCAACCTTTAGCACTAGCGACACCTATTTCGACTTCGGCTTCATTTGATCACAAAGACAGGTCTTTTGAGACCTGTCAGTTATGCATGATTATGCATGCCCTTGATAGATGTAGATTGTAGATCTCGCCGGCGCGGAGTGCCTGGGTACGCCGCCTGCGGGAAATCCGAGCATCCCGCCCGAAGGTCAGCTCCGCAGAAGTCCAGTAATCCACTCTGGCTTCTTTGACCTTTCATCCTGTCATGATGTGTCGTATTTTAAAAGGGAGTAATGTGCATTAATGGTCCCCTGATAGTTTCGGGCCGTTGCGATCTTTCCACTTATACTCAGATCATGCATATGTTCATTACCTTTGAACACATTTTGGAAGCAAACATCTCAGGTATTGGTTCAGGGTCGTGCAGTTTCTGCTTGTGTAACCTATGACCTAATCAGTGCTCCACGCTGGCCGGTAGCACAATTTAAGCTGGAGTCTGGTGCGGTCTGCCCGCAGGTGACCAGATGAATCCCCAGTTCTTTCGTCTGACAGTGTGGCCAGCACGTATTGGAGAGGTTCAACCAGGCCTAGGGCGGGCGGGGCTTCCCAACGCTGCCGGTGCATTAGTTTTTTATGGGTCTCTTGGGATCCATTAGAACTTCACTTCTGTCGAGAACGTTGTCAATAAAAGATGTGTTGGTGCAGCAAGGGCGGCAAAAATGTGGGACAAAACAGGGGCTGGGATGCTGGACCATCCTGGTATTGTCAACATATTTACAGGAAATGGATTCATCTCCAGTTAAAATTCAACGTCTTCATGATACGTGCACGGATTTTATAGGAACCTCCTCAAAGCAAGCGGCGTTCAGTTTCGAAGCCTTTTTGGTCTAAAAATCTGGCTAACGTTTTACACCCTCTGCATTTCTTATCGTGGGATATCTCGAGACCATCCTGCAGTAACTGACACGAGGCTCGCTGGCCAACTCGCCACGTGTCTCTGATTCCTCGCCTGAATCTTTAACTGAGCACTGGACTGCACTGCGCTGTATCGCACTGCTGTGTAGTGCTCTATTTTGGGATTTAATCTAAACCTTTTTGAATGGATGGGTTTCTGGGATCAAAACTCGCGCTGAGGACGGGGGGACATAATGGTCTAGTGGCTAGCGCGTTTGACTCCCACGTGGGGATCACGGTTTGAATCATGGTTGCGCCATGCCCCCGAAGTGCTTATACGGCCAATACAGTCGGTGGTGCTGTACAAAAGGGGTATGAGGGCCTGCGTCACATTCCTAGTATCATGTTTCCAATGGGATCAGAGCTCACCCTGAGCAGTGCTGTTGCGTGAGCTCTGATCCCCACCATCCGATCGTGCAGTTCTAGGCCAACGGCGGACTTTGGTGACGAAAGGTTGACGTGCCGCAGCGCTCGGCGCGGTCTGTGCTATCCTCGGACGACACCTAAAGCTTTATCGCATCCGCTGTCGTCGACCGCAGGCCATACCCGTCAAGGGAAAATAGCGAGCGCCCAAAGCGACGCGAACGCGCCCCGCTACGAATGGGTGAACTGGAAGGCAGACGCTCTAACCAGCTGAAGTATCGGGACGAACCCGAACAAGTCCCGCCAGGGGTGTGTGGTACTGCTGTGAGTCAGTCACTGCACCCGACAAGCATCGCCAATGAGCAGTGACCGGCACAGTGTTCGCGATCTCAGCCGCATCGCCTGTCAGCTGCTACGTCACGTATGACGTCACCTGCTTGGTGCCGCTCACGCGTATCACGGACGGGCTGTGCGACCAGGCTCAGGGCGATATAGGCTAAGGACAGTGGGTTGGGCTTGCCACCGGTGAGCCGGGCGAGATTGAGTGCCAAACTCTCAAGTTGCGGACAGCGGTAGACGTAGATTCCAGCCAACTTCAAGAGATGCTGTTTCCGTGACTATAGGATGGGGTATGTGCTGTGGGTGGCCACTTCGGACGGGCTGATGCGCGGCGCATTGCTTCGAGTACCACTTGGCTTGCAGCTTTAGACATAATCGCCTCGTGGCTTGGGTTGCATGGATGGCATTACCAGACTCTGCACAACACGCGACATCTACTACAAGCTTTGATTCCCACGTCATGCGATAAGGATTGCCATTGGATTCCATCAGCATTTGTACCGTGGCGCATCCAAAGGTTATCTTGCTGCAGTGGTGCGGCGCATTTGTGCAGCATACCGACCCAGTGCAGGGGACGTCAGGACGTCAGGACGTCAGGACGGCGTCGTCAGGACGGCGTCAGGACGTCAGGACGGCGAGACCTCGTCACGGCCGCCGGCAGGCTCGCCTCTCCTCGACCGCAGAGGTCGGGGGCGCTTCTGACCTCGCTAGCCCCGCCGCCGCACTATCTGCGGACCCCAGCGAGGGCCGACGGCAGGGAGGGGGTCTCGGCGCGGCTAAGCCGGCGGCTCCCCGGCGGCCAGTCGCCGGCTATTGGGTCAGCATGCCGCCGCGCCGGTCAGCTGTGGCGCAAACAAGCAGGCTCTTGCGTCACGGGCGCAGACCGGGGCGATCCGTGGTTGATGCGGGGGCCCACGCCATGCGGAGCGTGCTTGACATGCCACCCGCTCGGAGTGTCGGGCCGGCCGCAGATAGCGCGTGGCGTGTGTTGCGGTGGAGTTCTGGTGCGTGCGCGCCGGCTACTGGGGTGTATGGGCCGAGGACATAGCGGTGTCCGCACACCGCGGCGATTTTTGGAGAGACCGAGCTATGGACATGATCACGGGGAGGTTGACGCAGAATTTCTTGCCGGCTTTTTGGTGGCACGGAGCAATAATGAGTCGTTGTGGACATTTCCGACGATATCTCACCCAGTGGGTGTGGTGAGACCAGTGAAGTATTTAAGCAGATCATGGTGCTCAAATCTGATTGCACCACCATCCCTTTCTCCTTCCATCAATCAGAGGTCCTGACAAGTTTGCACCATACAGGTTGTACTTGATGATGCCCACTGCCGTGGTTTTTAACGTCGCATTGCCGCCATCTATGAGCGTACCGTATCCAGCGCCTAGACACTAGCAGGCAGCGGACCTAGCGACCAGTACGCAGGCCTGAGCTCGAATCCCGCCGGTGGCGCACCGAGCCCCGACCGGCAGCAGGCGACGGCGACGGCGACGGAGCCCGCCTCCGCGGGTCGGACGCGACGGCCGGCGGCACGCGACCCTCGCCCGCCGTCGTCGAGGGCCACCAATCGTCGATCGGCCGCCCCGGGCAGTGCGCGACCCGTGCGGCCGGCTGGTCTAGGGCGCGGCCGGCATTTGGCCGCCGGCTGTCGGCGCGGCCGGCAGCTGGCCGCCGGCTGTCGGCGCGGCGAGCGATGGTCCGTGCGCCGACGACGCCGTCGTTGAAGTGGATACTCGCTCTGCAGCCCGCAGCTCAATCTCTGGAGATGACAGGGGCGGGGGTCGTGTCCAACAGACGCCCCCTTGTGTGGTCTGTGATGTGCTGCGACCCTCATGCCGTGACCCAGATTCCCTCGCGAGGGATATTCATAGTGCGATCAATTGTAAACGCGATCAGGATAAGCGCCCATAAATTTCGCTCATGCATGAAATACGCTTTGCGATGTCCGTATGGGTGAAATATGCCTGCGGCGCCGCTGCGGAGCGCTCTGGGACACGTGGGGGCGCCCCCGAGACGCCGAGAACCAAATCTGCTGACTGGGATCCGATGTCAACCCAGCGCTCGTGCGACTAAAGCAGCTGTCAGAAGCGATGCACATCGGTGGTCTGATGACCGGCCTTTTCTAGAAATGGGCATCGGAGCTTAAGGCCTTTGCTGTGGCGTTGTGCGCTGCTCATGTTGAACTTAGACGGGGAGGGGGTAGCATTTCCGCTGAAGCGTTCTTAAAGCCCATTAACTGAACTGAACACAGGCGAGCAAATGCTGTTTGTGCCAGCGAATTCAGGGAGAAGTTGTGCTCTAGCCGACACCAGAGTGCAAATCCTAGCAATAAAATGTGGCTTTCGGCGCCCATTGCTGCCGGTCTCAGACTGGTGGTAAGCCTGGGGAAAAGAAGAACATATATTAGAATCAGGTATGATTTACGCCCTAATATCCCCGCAACACGACCGCTTAAGTGGATCCCAGCGAAGTCTTAAAAAGAATTCGCGCGAAGAATCCATCGTTGCTTACTTCCATTTCCCAAAAGCTGGGCAACACAGCACATTTTATTTTTCGGAGCATCTTTTTCGGCATTACCTAGCATCTTTCCCAATGCCAGGTCCGTGGCCCCTGGTCTCAGCTTATCTCTAAACGTGCCCTGCACTCGGACAGTGAATCCTTGCCGTGCCTGGACTAGGTGTCAATGCAGCAGATTGCGTCATGTGGCTACGGTTGTGGCCGGCTGGTTCATGGCAGTGCTAGTCACCTGGAGGTCGAAACTAAGGAATATTGTGTAAAAGCCTATACAGAACGCATGCGTATGCCAGGACGCCCTTGTCGGCGCTAGGTTTTACTTAACCTTGTCCGGGCTTGATTGTGTGGGTGAAATGCGGTGCCGTAGGATGACTGCGGTCTTTGAGTGTGCTCACGCGAGCGTGACCAACGTCTTACCGAATCACTTTGTTTCAGCGATGAGTTCAGCAACGCCAGCAGTGTCATCTGGTGGCGACACGGAGAGTCTGAAGTCTCTCGATGTCGCCATCAGAGAGCGAGATCGAGTCGTTCAGGAACTCAACGAACTGCGGGGAACGCTGACCAAACGAAAAGTCAACAAGAGGTGGGTTTTTGGCCCGGCTGCAGCGGGTCGTGCCTCGGCCAGAGAGCCGACCTAACAGCCACCACCTATCACAGTATGTGTTTTTCAATGAAGATTCTGCGTGGTGTTTGAAGTGGACAACGTTATGATAAGATACAGAGCTTATCAAAACTGGTTTTCCCGGGCGCGGATACGCCACCCCAGTTTGCTCACCCGATGACTGATTTCACAGCAGTCAGGGCGTCGAATAGCGGTGTGAGACATTTCACGTGTTATGACATGAAGTCCACGGCACGATCTTTCGAGGTTGAGGTTCCGCAACCTGCAGGAAAATTTTTAAGCATTTGGTGGGACGCGAGCTCATGCATTGTGAGGTCCCGAAACTGCGGCATGTGCTACCCGGTATTGAGATGGGGTTATTACTAGAAGCTACTTATTACGGGCGAGGCCCCATACCAAATAAATTTACCTGCTCGATGAGAAAATGTCAACTTGATCGGCTCGTCTCGGTCGTCACGCTTTCCAGAAACTAGAATATTTCCTACCACCTATCTCAGGTGGATGTGGATGTAAGCGACACAGAGCGCGATTATTTAAAAATTAGTCCCATCATTCACCCATGTCCATACTTCAGTGAAGAGCGGTTACGCCATTTCGGACGAGATGCTCCAATTCTTACCTATTCAGACATCACTGGTGACGACTCTCGCGTTCTTGCCACGACACAGCTGTTTTCATTTTTGACAGATGCAGGATTTTTAGTCATACACACGCTTATGTAGTCGCTTCGCTGTCACCAGCGCAAAATGACCTTAGTGGTCAGCGCGCCCTAAAACCCCAGCCAACAACAAAGATTATATAAATGCTTGCTACGCAATTGGTTTGAAATTATGAGTTCGAAGTTCTTATGCTGAGTTATCGATCGTCAGTACTTCAGGAGAAACTGGTTAAGCGACATTACATGTGTTATGTTGTCGATATTCGGGTTTCAAGCTGTGCTTATGGTCACTGGTTAGCTTTTTTGTGTTATAGTATTGCGGCATCAGCATAATTTCACCTCTTCTTTTCCATTTATATGAAACTTGTGAAATGTAAACATTGGGAAAAGGCTGAAAACCACGGTTCGGAGACGGCAGGTCGATACGTTGGCTGCCCGGCGTTGCACCGGCAAGATACGAATTGGCACGTAACGAGGAGAGAGCGGATGATGGCGCTGACAAACGCGCGTTTGTGTATGCAGATGGCCACGGATTATCTCGCGTAAGCCATGAATCTGCCCATTTTGGAATGATGTCAGATCTCAGCCATCAGAGCAGATGAGTAGGCGAAACCAACTGTGGGGTTATGCAAATGTACCGGCCACAGCCCACCAGCAGGTCTCAAAACTGCCCGACCTAAAGACGCGCCAGCCGCCAACCGAGAAGTGACCAATGTCAACTCGCCCGAAGCCTATCCCGAACAAAAAAAGGCGGTCTAGACCGGAACAGGTAGTAGTGGGCGCAAAATGACCACTGCAGTCGACGCGCCCGAAAACACCAATGAAGAACCGGAACAGGTAGTACGCCTCACAAAATACTGCGAGCGTACTACAGTTTATTATGACTGATGGTGGTCCGAGCCTTCGCGTCTTTCACGCCGCTGTGGTCACAATTTTCGAAACTACAAATGACTACAAATGCATCGATTTTGTCAATTACAATTACCACACCTGACCGGACTGAAGGCGTTTCAATTTTTAGACAATGTTTTGGTGAATTAGGGCGCGAAATGCAGGTTGCGTCACGATGCAAATGCGTCGATTTCGTCGCTTACAGTTACTGCACCTGACCGGACTGCAGGCGTTTCAATTTCTACACAATGTTTTCGTGAATAAAGGCGCGAAATGCAGATTGCGTCACGATGCAAATGCGTCGATTTCGTGGCTTATAGTCGCCAGGCCTGACCAGGCCGAAGACGTTCCAATTTTAAGACCACGTTGTTTGTGAGTTATGACGCGAAACGTGCTTTAGTGGGCCTTCACTTGTTAAGCTCCCATGGAAAGTGAACATGCCAATGTATTGAACAGCTTTTCAGCCATTGGCGTCAGTTGCGGAATGCGCCTGGCTCCACGACGGCCGGCCACCCGTACCGTCTGTCATGGCCTTGCATGTCCTGCACGTGATTGGCGTCTTACTGGTTGCCATGGTACCCAGACGTCACCATTGCTCCTGCGCGTGGTTCTTAGTAAAGGGACCTTTTATGCGTGTGCCTTGGTGGAACTGCACCTAATGGCCGCTACGTTTACATCGAATGCACAGTCATCGCACATTGTTTTGGAAAACGCAACCGTGAAACTTCCCAAAACAATAAAACAGCCTCCGGATTAAGCGGCTATGGGACGGTTCTGCCCAGTTTCGCGTACGGTTTCTCACACTTCGTCAAACGTCGCTCCAAACCGTCCAGCAGATGGCGCGGATTCCATGGGCATCGCCGCCATCCTGTCTTTATACGCTTTAATCAGCGGTGATTGCGTTCCAGGCGAAGTTCGACGTGAGTTAATCCGGAAGCGAGGTGACGTCGGCGGGGGCTCGAGGCGGGCATTCTTTGCAATAATCCGTCGTTCGGTCGAGCGCTTTCTCATCCAATAGAGTATGTGTCAGAGCCTTCCATCTCATCGGACATGTAATAAAGGGCCGTGCTGCCTTCACAGCGTGGATTGTGAAAATGTGTCGCTGGATAATTGATGAATGCCTGTTGTGGCCAAGTAATTTTGGCCATAAACGATTTGGGACGTCAGCAATCCAAAGGTCGGTCATGACGCTTTAATAAATTCGCCCTTATTACACGGCTCTCATTGGAATAGCGTAAAACGAAAAGGCATTGGCACCATTTCGCCAAGTTTGGTTGAAGTCATTTGAGATCAGTGGCATGGCCGACAGTGCGGCTCACTTTAGATCGTGGTGTTTTGGCGCCGGTTGAGCTGGCCATTCTACTGTCGTTGTCGTGACATCCAACTTGAGAGGCCGCAATGCATATGCAAATGGCAATTGAGAGGCCGCAGTACGTGCATCGGTCAATGGATAAACCGCTATCACTATACACATCTCATAGCACACACGAACCGCTCCGTGTCCTTCACCCCATCCTCGGCACTGCCCTACCACACGAGTACCCGGCACCCCTCGTGCGCGGCGCGTCCGTCACAGTCACTGGCACACCCTGGCCGGCCGGGGCCGGACGCGGCGGCGGCGGCGGCGGCGGGCGCGGGGCGCGGCCCTCGGCTCCTCCGGCCCGGTGAGCGGCGCACGTCACCGGAGGATTACTGGTGGCCGGAGCTCGACCGGCGGCGGCGGCTGGGGGCCGGACTTGCTGGGACCGCCGCCGCCGCCGCCGCCGCCGCCGGCCGAAGCGGGCGTCCAGTGCCGCCGCCGGCTGCTGTCGAGTCAAGTGGGCACTCGACGGCCGCCGTTATCAGGCGAGTGGCAGTTGTGGGTCGAGAGAGTTATCGGAGACGGGATAAGCGCCCGTGCGACGCCAGTTGGCGTGCGGACCGCGCCGTGCGGCCGGCGGGTCCCTGATGCTCGGCCGCGGTGGCTTTTCCGAGCCCCGCTGACCGGCGACTTATCCTTAAGCGCTTGCTGCGTGGGCTTTCTATTATTTATTTCTGGAAGGCGATTGAACTGGTACATTTCCCAGGTGTGCTGTTGAATTATTTAATCGTTTGTGGTTCCGCAAAATGCTCACGGCTTGTGTGCAAGTGAGTTTTATTATCTCGCGTGCGCTAAACAACTGCGATTAAATTTTTCTAGACTTGGTATAATTATCTTTTTCTGGGAGCATCTTATAGCATGATCTGTGCTCTCGCCATCTTTTTTCTACCATTGCCGCGGTGACGCGATTGATATAAGCGTCACCGGCTTTTGATTTCACCGTCCTTTATCTGTCTCCTGAGGGGTTTTCACGAGGTAGGGTTCGATTACAGATCTCACGATCCCATGTCAGCGGCTGCTGGTGACCTCCGTGGAAATGTGGTCATGAGTTCGCTGTGTTTGGACTCAAGCTAAGTCTGGATCAAGCTCGCGTGTGATCTAGCTCCGTACCATCTCTCGCTTTTCGAGATCATGTTGGACTTTGCTGGCGGGGCGGTTGGTGTTTGAATACGTGTCACGCGGAAGCCATTTGGAGTGCAGCGTTTGAGTTTCAAACTGATTTCAACTGGTGAGCCTCTAAGTATGCTTCCACTGCCCCCCCCCCTCCCCCCACCCCCCACCCTTATTCATTCCCTCTTCCTTTTCCCCCTGTTCCTTTCTAGCCCACCTCACCCTCTCGCGTTGTTTCCTCTCCTCTCCTCTCTTCTCCTGTCCTCTCCTCTCCTCTCCTCTCCTCTCCTCTCCTCTCCTCTCCCCTCCTCTCCTCTCCTCTCCTCTCCTCTCCTCTCTTCTCTTCTCTTCTCTTCTCTTCTCCTCTTCTCTCTTCTCCTGTCCTCTCCTCTCCTCTCCTCTCCTCTCCTCTCCTCTCCTCTCCTCTCCTCTCCTCTCCTCTTCCTCTCCCCTCCACATTCCGTTGTCACTGCAGGCCCAGGCACAAACACGCCTGCATCGCCGGCACCGTCGACCCGCCGCCGTTTACACTGCGGCGCTGGCCGCCCGGCCGGCCGGAACCGGGCGAGGACAGACGGGGCCCGGCCGCCCGTCGTCTGCGTGTAAACCGAGTGGCCCGCCCCAGCACAGCGAGGACGGCTGTTTGCAAAACACGTCGAACGCTTGGCGGCGGCGGCTAGGCGCAGAGGGGTGTCGTCTGTTTGGTGAAACGTTACCCGAATAGTTAACAAAGCGAGCGGCGGCGGAACTGAGGGGGGGATGGGGGTGGCGTCGTTTGCCGGGCCTGGTGAGCACCGCTGAGATGGATAATTGGATTGGCGCGCTTCGATAAAGCTGTGGCATGGAGCTTGTGACTAACGCTTTTGGCGCCGAATATGAACGCTCAGCAGGCAAGAAGGCTGGCGGCCGTGTGGTTTTTCGTTGGATGTCACGTCAAAGTAACGTTTAAGGTGCTCAAATTTTGACGTATTTTTGCTGCGAAGTCCTCAGTTGAGTATGAGCGCGGCCAGTTTAAAGTGAGACTGAATTTGCACTGTTCTTCGAAGCTGGTCTTGTGTGGGGTGTGATGTGCTCTCGGCCCCCAATCGTTGAAATCGGCCGGCAGTGACCGCAGCCGAAGATAGCCCTGACACTCAAGAGCAACCACCTCCAGCGACCTTCAACCCAGCCGATACACCTCGCAGTGTTGCTGACCTTTGGCGACCATGGCCTTTACCCGGTCGATGTCTGCAGTAGCCACCGTTTCCAGCGGCGGATGCGGCCTGTTGCCGGCCCAGTGCCGGTCGTTCCGCCGGCGGACGTTACACGGCTCCCCTGAGCCGCAGATGGCCCATATAATCAATGCCCTCCTCCAGCGGCCCTGCTTTCCGTCGCTGGTCATTGGCTGCGGCCGCCGCGGCCCGCCGTTTGTTGAAGCATCAGCTGTCGGTCCAGGGCACTCGAGCTGCGTGGGGCAGCCTGCGGCGAAGGACGCGCAGCGGTGGTGCCGACCTGGCGTCTTCCGCGTGCACGCGGCCTCATCGTCGTTTTGTGCCGGAATTTTTGAGCAGACGGCGCTGGCCTAGAACGAGCTATCATTTGTGCGGAGTTATAACCTGCTGACTGGCGTGATCGCGGTGATTCCGTTACTTTATGGGACATTTAAAGCTTATGGGTATTATTGTCACATTCCGCTGAGGCGAGTAATTAAATGCCTTGAAAAGTTGGCCGTCGGTCGCGTGCATTTCGTGGTGGCTCTATCTACCGTACCTCGGGATTCTCTTGCACTAGGGTACAGGATATATCACTTTGCGTAGTTACTGCAATGTGCTTGCAGATTTGAAGTGGGCGTATACCTTCATTGAACTGATAAACGGGAAACACACAGGCACCTTTAACGTCAGTGCGTCAGTTTGTCAGCCCCATCGGTCCGTCGGTGTCCCTGTACCCCGGTTCTACGGTACACCGGCCCCGGCCCCTCTGTCCCTCTTTCCCCTGGTCCCCCGGATCCCCGGTCCCCGGTCCCCGGCTGGTCGACCGGTCCCTGATCCGGCGGTCCTCGGTCCTCCGTCCGTCAGTCTCGTGGTCCGCTAGCTCCCGGCCGGCCGGTCCGCTGATCCGGCCAGCGGCACCGGTGACCCTGTCCCGAGTGATCCGTCTCACTCGCCCGCCGACGCCGGCGTTCGACGACGCGGCGCGGCCGACGCCTAATGCGGCCCATTTATATGCTGGCCTCCGGCCAACTTACGAGATGTCGGCTTCAACAGAGGCGCTAATGCTGCACCGACACGGGCGGAAGTCCCCGGAGGCGAGCCGCCGACACGTGGAGAGGGCGGGCCCGTCGCCGGCGCGCCGGCGTCGGCTCGGTGACGGTCCCCGGCATCCGTCGAGCCCTCGGTCGATGGTGTCGGCGCTGACGGTGCTGCTCCGTCTCCGCCTGATGTGATGCGCGGTGACACGCCTGGCTGACCGGCGCTGGCGGGGTGAGGTCACCCGCAGTGTGGTGTGCATCAGCAGGGTTTAGTTCTAGCGCTGAGGGCATCGGGTCACGTGTGAAGGAGATGAATTTCGCGCCGGAAGGAGCCCGTTTTGTCGGCGTGAATCTTTTCCAGGGATGCCCGGGTTAGCCATAATGATATTGTGTTTTGCTCGCGGCGAAGATTCAATTCCAAAGTTGGTACGTTTTTAACAGCTTTGTCGCCAATCTGTATTTCTGCCAATCTAACCACCGTCAAGTGATAGCAGGGGAGAACTATGTAGACCGAGGTAAACTATGCGCGATATTTGCATGAAACTTCCGCCGAAACTTAATCTTATTAAATCTACTCTAGCAAATTGTCCGACAGGCGCTCTTCAAGCTCCTCCTAGAACTGATATTCCTATGCCACGCATCTCGTTGATGTGCAAACTTAACGACCGCCCTTCGTTTTATCCCGCAAACTTCAATCTTCTCGCCGTGTCACCCTCCGCCGGCTGTGTCCGCCGCTTCCCTGCGTTCCGCGTCACGCAGGCGTCTCTTCATCACCCCCGGCTTTGAAGTCGTCTCCAGACGGGCGCGCGTCGGCTCGTCTCGACACGACTACGCCACGCTGGCTGACAGCGCTGCCAGCCGGCGCGGCCAGCTGCTCTCCCCTCGGTGCCCGGCGCCGCGCCCCGCTGCGACGTCAGTACGGTCGCGGTTCTGCGGACCGTGTGTGTGTGGCCGCGCCGGTCCTGTGGCCACCTGGTTGGAGCCCTGTGCCACTTGCCCTGCCGTCGGGCTGTTTGGTCCGTGTCCTGGTCTCCTGGTGGGCGCGCTGGGGAGCTTAATGCAGGCGCTGGTGCTGGTGCTGCGTCCGGAGTTGGTGCCTGGTGGTGACTGAGCCGGTATGTGCTGTTATTTAACGCTACTCCGCATGACCCGTGATGCAGTGCCGCCAGTGCTCTCGCCAGAGAACACCGAGATGCGCTCGCCAGAAGCGGGCGAGGACCAGCCAGGCGGTGTCCGCCGCCTCCCGCACTGGGCGCGTCTCGCGGGCTGGGCTGACGGTGACGCTGAGTGGGCGGACGGCGGGCTGGGGCGGACGGCTGTCCGGAGCACACACAGCTCGGGGCGGCGCCGGCCGGCCGCGCCCGGCCGCCTCCTCCGCCGGGCCGGCGCCGGTGGCGGGCCGGCCGGGCCGCTCCGACAGCTCCCCGGCAACTGTCCCCGTCTGTCAGAACCAGTCCGCCGTTTCTGCGGCGGCCTGAGAGTGACGGCGGTCAGGCGTGGCTCGTCCCCCGCCCCTCCCCACGCCGATCCTCCCGGCCTCTCTTGTCTACTGGGATCGCGGAGAGCCCCAGCGGTAGACCTCGTCTCCTGCTCTGCCTCCCCTTCCCCAAACCTCTTCCGGCGCGCGCGCCGCCCGACACGCTCGCCTGCCTGCTCGCGCCGCCGGCAGCTCGGCCTGCCGCCCGACGCTGACCCCACCTGGCTGGAACTGCCCTCCCGGGAGCCGTCCGTTCGCTGCTGCCAGCGCCGCTGAGCGGCTGATTAAGACGTCACCGGCGGCGCCGGCCCCGCCGGCCCTCGTGCGCGCCGCCCGTCCACTCAGCCTGGGGGCCACTTGGGGCGTCGTGCCGGCGCTATGGGCCGTTGCTCGTTGTCACGGCCGACGGAAACGCCGTCGATCACGATAGCTGGCATCCATTATGTACGCGACGGCTGGCAGGCCGGCTAACGGCCCGCTGGCATACACTGCTCGATGTTATAAAGACGCTGACGCGCGGCCCGGCTGTTCCTGTGTGCGTCGTCGGCCCTGACGCACGGCGCAGCCGGCCGTGTTTGTCCGCAGCCGGCCGCGTTTGTCCGCAGCCGGCGCGCTGGTGTTCGTGTTCCTGAGCGGAAAGGCCGGCGGCCGTGCGGTCTTCCTCGCTCCGCCCTCGCTGGCTGATGGTATCTGCGGCTGGGGGTATATAAGGTCGTGCTGGAGTCTCGCAGCGCGGCCGCGGCTCGGCTGCTCGTCGCGTGGAGCTGTCTCGTTCGGTGGGAGCAATCTGGGGGCGGTGAGACTGCCCCGTGAGACGGCTCTTGAGTCGTAGAAGCGACGGCCGACGAACACTAACCATCCCGGCTGACCTTATGCAGACGAATAGACTGATAGGCTCAAAGCATTGCATGATTAGGAGCGTGGTTTTACATGACCTCGGTCGCTCAGGTGTTTGTTTTGTCAGAGACAGACTTGATGTATGTAGGTCATAAATTGCAGGCATTGATTGCCACAAAAGCGTCGATGACGTTGTAGATGCAGCGAGGCGACGAAACAACAGCGGGCCTCAGATTCGCGATCTTAATCTGGTTCGGTTCGGCAGACGGCGCGTTCAAAAACGAACGTTAACGTTGTGCAAAGCATAAAGCTGCTATAATTTGCTTCACCCTGCCTCTAGCCGAAGCGGACTGATTTCCCGCGGCCATCGTTATATTTGTCGGCGGAGCTTTGCGTGCGATTCCGCTCTGCGCACGGACGTTCCGGCACTGTTTTCACGTGATGAACGCTGATAACACCGCAGACGTCGGCTGTTGGGATGATTTACCGTAATATACTGATGCCATGCCCGACCAAGTGGTTCGGCCGGCCGGTGCCGCCTCGTATCAAGCCCCCGGCAGGAAATTGGCCTGATCGACCGAGCATAGCGTCAGGCTGGTGTGGTGCGCGGCAGACCCAGCCCGGCTGCTAAGCTGCACCACACGCGGCAGACCCAGCCCGGTTGCTAAGCTGCACCACACGCGGCAGACCCAGCCCGGCTGTTAAGCTGCACCACACGCGGCAGACCCAGCCCGGCTACTAAGCTGCACCACACGCGGCAGACCCAGCCGGCTGTTAAGCTGCACCACACGCGGCAGACCCAGCCCGGCTACTAAGCTGCACCACACGCGGCAGACCCAGCCCGGCTGTTAAGCTGCACCACACGCGGCAGACCCAGCCCGGCTGCTAAGCTGCACCACACGCGGCAGACCCAGCCCGGCTACTAAGCTGAACCACACGCGGCAGACCCAGCCCGGCTACTAAGCTGCACCACACGCGGCAGACCCAGCCCGGCTGTTAAGCTGCACCACACGCGGCAGACCCAGCCCGGTTGCTAAGCTGCACCACACGCGGCAGACCCAGCCGGCTGTTAAGCTGTGCCGCGCGGGCTGACGTGTGATCGTGCAAGGCTTCTATGCGTGTCATTGGCTTCCATGCAGCCGTGTGTCCGTCTTGAGACGCCATGTGGCGGTGTCACAGGAAGGCAGATGTGCTGGCACTCAGTCGGCCGCGGTAGTTCATACGCCTGCCGTCCCTCTGTTGTCATGTCGGCCCGCAGGGCCCAGCACTCAGGACGCCCTGTGCCAGCCCTATGGCATACCTTTCCACACTGTAGGCGGTGCGTTGCTCCCAGGCCACCGGCCGGCACGCCCTGTGTCAACATTTCGTCCTTTTTACCCCGCCGGTGCGTCTGTCTCCATCCGGCGTCCATTCACTCTGTCAGCGCCCGTGACGGGTGCGTGTCGGGGTGTGGGGATGTGAGGGCGGGGCGCCCGGGGGTGGCCGGCGACAAAGGGTCGCGTTCCTCACGGGCGCTGAGCCGCGCGCAGGGGCGGCGTCCTCTGCCTGGCCGCGCCGCTCCGCGCCGCGTCGGCTGGCCCCGTGGGCGACTCTCGACATCGCCGCGACTGCCGCTCGTGCCGGGCCGGACATGAGGTGTCGCTGGGCGGCTCTCACCGGACGGCCGCGTCCCTCCGCCTGCACCGCTCTGTGAGAGGGCAGCCTTCGCCGCCGGCCGCGTGGGTGGGACGGCCGGAGGGTGGCGCCTACCGGCGGCGGTGGCGGCGGCGCGCCGGGGCCCGCTAATGGACGGGCGGAGGGGCCGGCGGCGGGCGGCCGCCGCCGTCCGCGCTGGTCGGACGTATCGCGCCATCTGCCCGCCGGGCAGAGAGCCGCCCGCCGCCGGCCGCGCGGCCATGAGCGCCCCCGGCCCGACCAAGCGGCACGCAGAGCGCGGCGGGGTGCTGCCGGGTCAGCCGGACCGGCAGGTCATGGTCTGAGGGCCGCCGTCCCAGCCAGCAGGGAGGGTCGGGGTGCACTGAGTGAGAGCGGCGGGGACACTCAGCCGACGGGGACTCCTTCAGCCCGGCGTGGAGCTGTCCCAGCCGGCGGCGTCCCACAGGGCCGCAGCCGGCGAACGCCCTGTCTCTTCACCAGCCTGCCGGTCCGGACGGGCCGATAGGGCCCTGTGGTCCCGTCTCTCTCGTCTTCCGTCGTCGACCGGAAACCTGTGAGGGCAGGGTGCCGTCCGTCCGTGCCGCGGCCGGTCGTCTCGCCTGTTTTCGCCGGCTGAGCGCGGCCCGTCTCTTCCCCCTCCCCTCCTCCCCCGGCCGTGTTTGCAGTCGGCCGTCGTGCGTTCGTGCGGCGTGGCGACGCTATCAGTGAGATAGTGCGCCGCGTTTGAGCCCGCGAAATGACGGCAGTAACCGACCGGCGCACGCAACTGGAACGACCGGGCTCGACCCGAAGTTCGATTGACGGCCGGCGGTGATTCGCCTTAATTATGCCGGCGGCGGGTGTCGATAGAGATAACTGCGCCACTCGCTGATTTACTGCGGAGCGATGTTGGTGGGACCCGTGGACCCCGCTCCATTGGTTTGACGGTGGGCGCACATTGCCATGCCTGTGCTGGATCGGACTGTGTTTGATCAGCTTATTTGTCTTCGTTGTGACGTAGCGTTTTGGTAGCAATTTGGGAATTGACGGCAGTTGTAACAGCAGCCCAGCGGTTAGCAAAGGGCCCGTATTCCGCGTGCAAACGCGCGCATGCTATTGCTTTTTATTTTCACTTGCTGCATAAGCCAGTGCATCCACATGCAATAGTGATTATTCATACGCCCGTCACGTTGAGCGAGAATCATGTCAATAATGCAAACAAAGGCATGGCATGCAAAGGGCTGAGGATTTAATGATACAGTATGAAGGATATGGGAAAGCGTCATACGGACCGGGTATGGGGTGTGAATGATCAGCTTGTAACGCATTCTGCCGAGGGTCGGTGCCACACTCAGCAAGCCGCAATAAATGGAGGAGAAGTGAGAATAAATGAGACAGCAGATGCTAACAATGCAAATACTGTACACCAAATGAAGAGCTACAACGCCGATTGGTGAGCTCGTAAGCACTGTTGTTTTCTTTTCATCTCGGGATGGCCTTAAAAGCAACTTGGAGCTTAAGTTATGTGTCATTGCTAGGATCCTTGGTTAAGAGCTTTGCACTCCCGCGTTGTCTTAACGCGTTCCCGCTTTCCCAACATTATTAACTTCTATATGGTGCTGTGGCTTCAGGGACCGCAGTGCTGTTCCCCGGTGAGTGTTTCTTGGCCGTGCTCGGCCTGCTCCTGCAAGGCGGCACGGCTTCTCCAGCCTCTCGCCATCTCCAGCTGCTCAGCACTCCCGCCTCTCGGCCGCTCACTCCGCCTGCGGCGTGCTTCTCTTCGTCCAGCCCACGGTCCTGAGCCCCCGCCCACGGCCTCGTCCGGACGTGGCCGGGGGCTACTGTCCGATCGTAGCGTGCCAGACCGCCACAGACCCCCAGACCACCGCAGGCTGGCAACCGCTGCAATATACCGCCTGCAATATGGCAGCGCACGGCCTGACGCCACCAGCTGCCGCGCTGCCATATTTCAGCGATTTTCCAAACGCAGCGAGTCTCCTCGAAATGAAAAGAGGCGTCAGCCTTTCGTATTCCACGCGCGTCTGGCGGTGTATTTACAATCTGGGTCAAAGCTTGTTGAATCGATAGAAGTTGTACATTAACAATGATGTGGTGATATACAGGCCAGGTGTACGTTATGGTCCTTCTACACGCATTAGCCTTTCCATGTAATAGATCGTTCGCGAATGGTTTTACTGCCAGGGGCACCAACTTGGTAAGTGATGATCTATTTGGAACAGCCATATCGCCCATAAACTGTCCAAACCGTCCGCTTGGCTTCACGTTATGTGTGGCCGGCTGTGTGTGCGGGTGTGTTGTAGAGCGGAGGGGAGGGGAGAGGCGTCATCAGACTGTCGCCCCAACGATGAAACTTCATCGCTTGGGGACCTGCGGCCCTATCTCCGAGGCAAACTTGGCCTGCCAGATGAGGCCCGCTTGCAGCCGCAGTCGGCCGTGGTCATGTTTACCGTGGTCCCCCCCTGGCCGTGGTCTGGTCTTGTTTACCATGGTCTCCCGTGACCATGGCCATGTGCGCCGTGGTCTCCCGTGGCTGTGGTCTGGTCATGTTTACCGTGGTCTCCCCTGGCCGTGGTCTGGTCATGTTTACCATGGTCTCCCGTAGCCATGGTCATGTTTACCGTGGCCTCCCTCGGCTGTGGTCTGGTCATGTTTGCCATGGTCCCCGCGGCTAAGGTCTGGCCACGTCTACTGTGGTCTCCCGCGGCTGTGGTCTGGTCATGCTTGCCATGGTCTCCCGTAGCTGTGGTCTGACCATGTGTGCCGTGGTCTCCCGCGGCTGTGGTCTGGTCATGTTTGCCGTGGTCTCCCTTGGCCGTGGTCTGACCATGTGTCGTGGTCTCCCGTGGCCTTGGTCTGGCCCCGTATGCGGTGGTCTCCCGTGGCCGTGGTTTCGGCGCCAGTCGTTCGGACCGATGCGTCATTGTGTCTGAGCGAGAGGACCTGCTGCACCTGCTCCCCGGCACGTGTCAGCGCCGGTGTCGACTCTGATCGGTGAGCGATGGTCTTACTTATCGGCGTAACACGATCATCCATCCAATGGTTCGCCGCCCGCTGCGTGCCGCTACCGCCGACGGACTGGTTTACCTCCCAACACGTCCCTGACGGACCAGTCCACCTCCCAACACGTCTCCGACGAACCGGTCCACCTCCCAACACCTCTCCGACGAATTGGTCCACCTCCCAACACCTCTCCGACGAACCGGTCCACCTCCCAACACCTCCCAACACCTCTCCGACGGACCGGCCCACCTCCCAACACCTCTCCGACGGACCGGTCCACCTCCCAACACGTCTCGGACTGACCAGCCCACCTCCCAACACCTCGCCGACGGACCGGCCCACCTCCCAACACCCGGGGCTGAGCCGCTGTGTGCCGGCCGCGGGTATATTGATCCCATGGCGCCGCTGGACCAGGCTCGCTCACCTGGTTCGGTCCCGACGTGAGTCGTTTCAGCCGGCGCTCAGTTGGCCCTATTCTGTTCCCAGTTCATCTGCGCTGGTCGGATTCAGCTCAGGCCTATTCTGCTGCGTACAGCCCTGCGTGCTCAGTGTGCTAAGCTTCAGTCCCGGCCTGCTCAGCCTCACCCCTGTCCTGCTCAGTTTCGCTCCCGGTCTGCTCAGTTTCGGCCTCAGCCTGTTCGGTCTCAGCCCCAGTCTGCCCAATTTGATCCCAGGTCTTCTCAGTTTTAGCTCAGCTCTGCTCAGTTTCAGCCCTTGTTCGTCCATTTCCATCCCCAATCTGCTCAGTTTGCAGCCCAGTATGCTCAGTTCAGTATTTGTCAGTCCATTTTGCAGCTCGAACTGCTCGGTTTCGCCGCCGGCGGGTCCCGTTCCGAGCGACGCCTGCTCAGCTCCGCTGCGCGTGGGCGGCGCCCGCTCCCCGTCTCCGGCCGCCGACCGCCTCGATCGTTCGTCATGCGCCTCCAACAGCTCAGTCGGCTCGGCCCGCTGGGCGGCGTTATTAATTTCCGCCGGCGCGCCGCCCGTGGCCGCGTCGTTAGACATGCGGCGCCGCGTGCGAGCGCGCTGCTCATGTTCCTGCATCTGTTAACGGCGAGCATGGACAGGCCGGGTGGGCGCCGCCCGGGCCGGCGGCGGACGGCGGCGGCGGCGGGCCGTGCCGCGCGGATCGGCAGGGCTTGTAAGGCGGGCGTGGGCGCGGAGAAGACGACAGCCCCAATGAGGGTGTCTGCCGCAGGTTTGCGAGCGGGGGCTTGGTGCGCGGCGCGGGTGGCCGGCTTGCGAGAACGTCGAGGTCAGAGCCGGGTCGAGACCCCCCGGGGCGGTGCCGGGACGCGGAGACTGTCCCCGCTCGTCCCTGGTCCCCGGTGTCGGAGACAGACCGCTGGCCGGGACGCGGAGGCTGTCTCCGCTCGTCCCTGGTCTCCGGTGTCGGAGACAGACCGCTGGCCGGGACGCGGAGGCCGTCTCCGCTCGTCCCTGGTCTCCGGTCTCTCGGGGCAGGCTGCTCCGGTGACGCACTCTCCGACGACTCGCGAAGATTCGTTAGCAAAGGTCGTTGGTGACAAAGGCCCTACAGCGGAGAATATCATTCTTAGCGCCTGCGAGTTCATCCCAAGCCTTAGAGCTTTCGCCTTTGAATTCTCTTTGAACGCCACCGTCTTATTAAGGATGTCAGTGTGTCTGCTTTTAATGTTTTAGCCTGAGATAGCCAGATTATGATTTCCTTTAAGCTCGGCCACGATGCAATTTACTCTGCCTCCCATGGTTAGCTATTAATGAAAGCATTCCTGGATGTCGTTCGGGAGGGCTCGAGAGCATATGTGGGTCACGTATATTTGTGGCAGCTTAGCTGGAAAGTCCTGAATGGATGAGCCTCCGGTAGAAAAGCTCAGAGTTCGGGAGCATGGAAAGTAAGCGCATGACGTAAACTCCCCTTCTTGAAAGAACTAAGCAAGCGCTTATTTGCCAGCATGCCAATCATCGCTGCAGGCACGGAGCGCTGGCTTTCAGCAGCATTGCCTGAGCGCCGACGAGGCCTGGGTTGGTCTGCTGGTTATGGTCTGGAACAAGGCCGAGCAATACCGGTTTGCATTCAGGTGGCGTATGTCGTAACTTTTGGACGCGGCTTAAACTGTCGCTGCCCGTGCCCGACGCCACCGGTTGTGTAGGGCACCTCATGTCCACGAGCGTGTCGGTAATGCTTGGGTGGAACACGGAAGCTCCGCACTCCCTGCTGTTCGGATTACATGCCGAGGACATGCGGCACAAGCCAGCGTCAGATCGCTAGTGAGCGCCATTGGGGCCCCTTCCTTGACGGAGACCCAGTCTTCGGCGGCGTATGGAACGTCGCCAATTGCTCAGCGGCACGGGATATTTTGGGCCCAATCTCTTTGAAGTCCTGGGCTCTGCCCTGGATGATCTTCCGCGTCATCAACAGCTGCGGTCCAATGCCCCGTCGCCGCCGCAGCTCCCGTCCGATCTCCCGTCACCGGTAGCTCCGGTCCGATCTCCCGTTACCGATAGCTCCGGTCCGATCTCCCGTCGCCGCCGTAGCTCCGGTCCGATCTCCCGTTGCCGACAGCTCCGGTCCGATCTCCCGTCGCCGTCGCAACTCCACTCCGATCCACCGTCGCCGCCACAGCTCCGGTCCGATTCCCGTCGCCGCCGCAGCTCCGGTCCGATCCCGTCGCCGCCGCGGCTCCAGAGCGGTGCGCCGTGCCGTCATTCCCGCGATGCCTCCCCTGGCCCGGCGGCGGCGGTGGCGGCGGCGGTGTCAGCGCTGCCCCGCAACAGCGGCTCCGCGGGCCGACCGCCGCTGCCCGGATGGGAAATCGATGCGACGCTCGCGCGGGCGGCCTCGCGTACTCGTCGAGAGCGACGCGCCCGGCCGGCCGACCGCCGGGACGACGCGCTCCCGCCCGCCGGCCGCCCGGCCGGTCATCGATTCAGACGCGCTTGCCGACCCGCCCCCAGCCTCGGCTAATCCGTCGTCGCGGCGGCCGCCAACGCGGCGGGACAGGTGTAAACAGAAGGCGTGCCGGCCGGCAGGGCGCGTCGCTGTGCACCCGCGCGTCGGACGCGGCGTTCAGTCATGGAGCGCGTTGTTGATTCGAGTTTTAGGGCGCTGCGGTGGAGAACGCGCGGGTGCAGGGGCGTTTTGCGAACTGCCTGCCGTTCGGAGAGCGTGATGTGCTCCTGTGTAATGTTTATGTTCGCGTGTCTGCCGACCGTCGTTTAAGTCCGCTTGACTCGTGCGGTCGCAAGTTTATTTCAAGGACCTCACCAATAATGAATGTTAAAGCCGGTCTGTTTAATCACCGTTCTGCTGACGGCATGGCGCGCGGGGGGGGGGCGCCGGTGGCCGAGTTTTTTGTGCCTCCGTCCCGACCACCCAGGCGGCGGTGCCGGCGATGGCGTGAGGGTGACGCGCACACTGGCTTAGGTCCGGTGAAGCCCTGCGCCAGCGGCGCCGTGTCACGCGGGCGGCGCCGCACCGGTCGCACCTGGCCTCTCGGCGGCTCGAGCACGCCCGCCGCCAGATATGGGCCGGCATTGATCAGCACACAGCCGTAACTGGCAGCGGAGGCCGTCGGGGTTGGAAAAGCGCGGTGTCGGCTTTATTCCGGATGTAGGCGAATGCATCTGGTGTGGTGTCTGTGGCCGGCGGCAGCGTCTCTTGGAGACTTTTGCCGAATGGAGGTCAGGTGCAGATGTTGACAAAAGTTACGGCGTCTTCCTGTTGGACGCCCGCCTGTATTCGTGACGCGAATGTGGCTGCCCGCCAGCGGTGCGGCGCCAGCACAGCTTCACATATCGGGTGACCCCGCGGCTCTCCGGCAAGAAGCGGCATCTCCGGAGAAGTGTCGGCCAGTCGTTGGGACGAGGCACGTCCCGGCGCGTGCCGCCGGGGCCGGCCTCCACCCGAGGCGGACGCCAGCTGACCGTTCCCAGCGGTTTGTCGGCGAATCGCCGCATGCATGCCATGCGCCAATTATTGACGCCGGCGGTGGTGACGAAGGCTGGGCGCTGTGCCAGAGGCGTCTGCCGAGACGAGTACAGAGACAGGGACAGATGTACAGACAGATAGATACTGAGAGGCGGGACAGAGACGGATGGAGACAGGGGGCAGCGACGGAAGACGGTGAGAGGCCGTGCAGAGACGGAGAGAGGCGGGACAGACGGGGCAGAGACGGAGAGAGGCGGGGCAGAGACGGAGAAAGGCGGGACAGAGACAGACAGCGAGAGAGAGAGAGAGAGAGAGAGAGAGAGAGAGAGAGAGAGAGAGAGAGAGAGAGAGAGAGAGAGAGAGAGAGAGAGGCGGGCAGAGACGGAGAGAGGCGGGGCAGAGACGGAGAGAGGCGGGACAGAGACGGAGAGAGACGGGGGGCAGAGGCGAAGAGAGACACACGGAGGCACAGTCATAGAGAGAAAGAGAGATTGCTGACATTGGCCAGCAGAGACGGGACGGGAGGTTTGGCGGCAGCCGTATAATCAATGTTGGTTAGCACTGCGGGCCGACGTGGGTTCGTGTGCACTCAGCCGTGTAACGAACTGGTCCCATGTTCTTGTCCGGAGGGAGAGGCCGGCGCAGCTGTGCCCTATTAGTTCTGTTGCCTTTTCCAACGGCTGGCACGCCGCATGTTGTGTTGTATGCTGTTTGTTTTACTCGGGCTATGTATGTTCTGTGGCTGTCTTGCAGTCCATTTGTCCTCTCTTCTGTCGTGTTCTAATCTTCTAATACTTTGTCCGCTCTGCTGTGAGCTCTCGCATGTTCTTATGATATTTTTGCCACCTTTTCTGTGTCGTCATTTGTGTTGTGTACTGCTGGAGACTGGTAGAGCTAGAAAACTGACAACAGCTCTGTTAAGTAGTATGTGCACAGTTACGCCTGCTACGCGTCGTTTGTTGCGTCATCTCTAGCATGTGACAAGTTATCCACGCTGTTATTCTCTCTGCTTTGTTACCCCCACCCTGGTGGCCCTATCGACTGTCGTGCTAGATGTTAAGTTGCCTGCTTTGTTGCCTTATCAGCCTGCTTCCATGTAGTCAGCTCTTTTGATGATGTCTTACGTTCCGTTCCGGCGCGTCTTTTGCTCGGCTATTTTACGCGGCACACCTCCTGCACCCGTTTGTTTTGCGGGGTGTATGAGGGGCGGAGTGCGGCTGCTGCTCTCAATTTTGCGAAGCGGAGCGATGTTTTTATGCGGCGCGGAGACATATTGGTGCCATCGCGGTGACGGCGACGCGAAGGAATGAGGCCAGTCCTCGCGCGGCATGGTTCAGTCACATTAGTGGTAAACACTGTCAATCTCGCAATGTTGATCTGCCAGAGAATGCGAGGGTGTTTGTACGCGCTTGGAGACGTCAAGAATTTCGTGGGGTGAGAATGAAGCGAGTCATTCAGTTTGGAGAATGTTGAACGTGAGACGGCGACCCGAGCGTAATGCGTTGCGTATATTCCAAACGGATACGTGAACCGGAAGAGGGGGTTGGCCACGTGCTTATGCCGCCAAAAAATATCTTCCGCCGGCGCATATGCAAAGTTGCATAACATTGTCCCGATGGAATCGTTTTTGCGCTGAATCTTTGAGTGTTAATTCTTTCAGTCGAATGGTCGTAGCCTTCTTGTGGCGTCTCCGTTTCTTTCGGAACGCGAAAAAACAACAAGCGTGCCCTCTTGCTTATGGTCGGCGATGAGATCATTTATCACTGCGCCAGAACAGGCAATGGCCAGCCGTCTACCGCTGCCAATATTTGTTGACGTTGCCGGGCGGCGGCGGCGGCGGCGGCGGCGGCGCTGGTCGGTTCTGAAGGCTCCGGTTGATGTTGATGACGCGCGGCCGGCTCAGGCGCCATGACCGAGCGTGCATGCTACTTTCAGACGTTGTTAATGACGGTCGTGAATCACTGCCTTATGCAGTTCGACCGGGGGCTGGCTGGGCTTACCGTCAATGGAGTGCGAGTTTTGCTAGCACTTGGTCGTGCTTCTGTGTGCGAGGATAGTGTGTCGCGCACCGTGCCTGAGAATTCTGCAGGATAGCCGAAATGACCAGACAGAACTGCTGGCGTCTCTCTCCCGCCTGTAGCATGTGAGTCGACTATCTCGTATTGTTCTTGCCTGAGTCACCGGTGTCGCCAAGCGCGTCCGCTTGCCCTCAGTCAGGCTGCTCCCGCAGAGGGCAGTGCTGTTGAGTCAGGGTGTCTTGGTGTCCGATGTCATTGAGGAGCTTCGGAAACTATCTATGTACTCTGTGGCAGTCTTTAAGGTCGTGTTTGGTGCTGTCCTCCGGGCTCAGGCACTTCCGCGATAAAGCTGAGAGATCGACTCGGTTAGTAGTTCTCCGGCCATGTGCTTGACGCATGCAATTCAGAAGTCATTAGCAGCCAACTTTGAAGAAGTCGGCTGAGCTGAAGCGATCGCCGTTCAGCACTCGGCCGTCAGCGGCTAACCGACTGCGGCCCATTGACGGCGCCCGGCCTAACCGCAAGGCCAGCCGCAGAGCCCTGCCGACTGCGGCGCGTCTCCACTGCTCCCCCCCCCCCCTCGCCACCGGCGTCGACGCCGACGAGCCGAGTCGTCGTGCTCGACGCGGGCCGCCGGTCGGGGCGGCCGCCCTGCCCAGTTTCGAGGCGTCGAGCGGTGACCCTCCGTCGGGCACGTGACAGCACGCCGAAAGCTGCACCAGTCCGCCGGGGATGGCTTCGGCGAAGGCTGCGGCACGCTGAGTGGTCCGGGGGACGGTACGAGCCCCGCGTCACTCGGCGAAGGCTGCGGCGCGCTGAGGGTCCGGGGGACGGTACGAGCCCCGTCGCTCGGCGAAGGCTGCGGCACGCAGAGTGGTCCGGGGGACGGTATGAGCCCCGTCACTCGGCGAAGGCTGCGGCGCGCAGAGTGGTCCGGGGGACGGTACGAGCCCCGTCGCTCGACGAAGGCTGCGGCATGCAGAGTGGTCCGGGGGACGGTACGAACCCTGTCGCTCAGCGAAGTTAAGCGCGGCCTCGATAACGGCTGCACGACTTGGCGAGCGTCCTTACTATGTGGCTGTCGAAGCGTGCTGAGGAGCTCTGCGCTAAGGCCAGCGTTGTCCTATGGGTTCCGCTAGCGCGTGTTTCTTAAAAGTTTTCGGACGTTGTGTGGCCTGCAATCTTCGTAGAAACCCGTTTACGAGGGTGTTGCTGAAGTCGTGTCGAGACTGTGTCCGTCGTGAAGAAGCTCGCTATTGTTCTGTTACGCTCCGCCAGCGCGGATGTCGACGCGCCCTTAAGCCCAAAAAACAACCACTGTCGGCTTTATCAAATGCCGGAGGGCGCGCTGCGTTGGTTCGGCGATCTTGCGCTATGGTGACGACCGTCCCCAACAGGCCACCGTTCCCAGAGACACGCCGCTCACCTCCATTACGGTGACCCTCTATTACCACGTGCTCCCTGACCCCCAACACGCTCCCGTGACCCGAGTGTGGCGTGGGTCCGTTCGTGTGCGCCTGGCCGCAGAAACCACCGGGCGGTCGCTTAATTCAAAAGTGATTTGACGGGTACCGCGTAATATTCAGCCAGCGTCCGCAAGAACCCACGGCGACTGTGGTCACTAGCCGGCATCAAAAGCGCCGGTCATCGCCGACGCCAGTGTGGCTTCTGCGGCACCTCGCAGCACCGCTCCTGCTAGCGGTGCGAGAGCCGCGACACGCGGCCCTGCGACCCAACACGCCCGGTCGCGCGGGTTGTCCCAGGGTCGCTTCCGCGCGTCCGTGCCGCCTGCGCCGCAGCGTGCCGACGCCCAGAGCGCGTGAGGCCGATCAGTTATCCGTTGGCGGCTTGTCGCCACGCGAACGGCGCCGGCAGCAGCCGCGGTGACGCCCCGGAACCACGAGCGCGGTCCAGTCACGCCTCACGCCAGTGCCGCCTCACGCCAGTCCTGCGGCGCGCGGCCTTGCGTCACGTGGCTGGCGGCGGAGACGCCCGATGTTGAGGCAGCGCGGTGGACCGAGCGGCGGGCGAGGCGATCACTGAGCTCTGGCGAGGCGATCTCTCAGCGCTGGCCGCCGTGTTTGCGCCCGTCTCGCGTCCGTGCGCGGCCAGCAGCGGCTGTCCGCGGCCGTGCTCGCCTTTCGTCTCGCCGCGCCTCGCCGCCATTGTGTGACCGCCGGTGTGATGAGGTGTGGCAGACGCGGAACACCGCCGCTCGCCGGTGGGATGGGGTGTGGCAGACGCGGAACACCGCCGCTTGCCGGTGGGATGAGGTGTGGCAGACGCGGAACACCGCCGCTCGCCGGTGGGATGAGGTGTGGCAGACGCGGAACACCGCCGCTCGCCGGTGGGATGAAGTGTGGCAGGCGCGGAACACCGCCGCTCCGTCCGGGCCGGCGGCGACGCGCCGGGGCTGGCCTGGAATGCGGTGGGATAAGCCGGAGAGGTGGGAGGAGGGAGGAGCGAGGTGAATAGCAGGGGTTGGATTGGAATTTGGAGCTGGTCGGTGTTAAAAGATGCTCAGACCAACCAGTCGTAGACGAAAAGGCAGGGAGGACGTTGAGGTCATAGTTTTAGGTCATGGTCATTGAATGGGACGCGAGTTTGGACACCATCAGTTGCGACAATAGTGCACATGTAACTGCTTTTCTGCTAGCAAAGCAGGTCATAGCTAAAGTTAAGTTGACAGAGCCAAATGTACTGTTGTACCAACCACCTCATACGCTACCCTCTGAGCTTACCCATAACCGGTTTCAGTATCAGCAATGCAATCCAAAAAGAACCCGGTGGCCCAGCCCTGAAGCCGAGCATAATTACCATGAGCGGCATCGGGTATAAGCGACATGTCCACAAAGTCTGTGGCCAGCGCAGCCAGACGCTGGGAGCGCGCCCGCCTTGCCGTGTCCGGCTGGGTGGCGGGCCAGACGGCGCCGCGCCGGGTCACGCGGGCGGCGTGTGGACGTTCCCAGCTGTGGGAGCGGCGGCAGCCGGACCGGCGCACCGCGCCGCCGCCGCAGCGACGCTGGGAACGCCGGCCGAGCGCGGCTCGCCGACCCGGCACCGGTCTCGGCTGACCCCGCGTGAAGCGCACGAGGACGTTATTAACTACTGGCCGGGTCCGGCGTGACAGAGGGTCGAGATGACCGAGCGGTGACCTGACCCCGCGCGGAGCAGGACTGAGGTGTCCGACCGGCGACCTGACCAGCGAGGGCGGCCTGTGAGCCGCTCCCTCGAGCTGGAGCGTCAGGGTCGGAACGGCCCGCTGGCAGCAGACGCCGGACCGGAACTGAACGACCCTCGGTGGCTCGCAGGAGGGAGCTCGCCGCAGCTTCTGCTCCTCCACAGCACCGAGTCGGAATGGGTGCGCACGTCCTGCCGGCGACGCAATGGCCGTCGCCACCCGCGTAGTCGTGGCGTTCGGTCGCCACGGAGCTGATGAGCTTGCTGGGGCCGGGGTCGCAGCTGCGGACCGGGACACAGGCTTGATGGTGGGCTGGATCGGCGACGGAGGGCGCGGCCGGAACTGCACCAATGGGTGCCGCGTGGGCGCCGATGGCGGTGGACGAATGCTCGGAGAGGTTAGCCTCGAGGAAAGTGTTCAAGAAGTCTCGGGTTGCCGTGCCGGGCGCCGTCCGGCCTGACGACTTTTCGTTCATGGCGTGGAGCGTTCTGTGCGTCCGTGGCCGTTTTCCTTGAGCTATTGAGAAAAGGTAAACGTATTTGGAGATGTCGCGTGCGTTAATAAATGGATGACCGCAAATGTTTCATTAGCGGCCTGGAAAAAGCGGCGCGCGTTCGGAACATCCTGGATATTTCGCTGGTTTATAGCTGCGAATTTGAGCAACTTAACCAGATCTAAGATTGCACGGGCAGTTAGTGGGGATTGTTCATGCACTTGAGCACTGCTGCATTCACGTACACTTGTTATCGCTACAATTAAGCATTCTGGTACCATACGTGACTTTATGAGCGGATAACAAAGCGACTAATCGCCGCCCGCTGCATGCCTACCAGGGAAAGCTGCCTAAGGTAATGTGTTGGCGGTGGCTGCTTATTGGTAAACAAACCGTCGTTACGTCCATCCCTCATTCATTATGGAAGCACATTTGAGTAATCGGTAGCATATTTCCCTTTCCGCTGAATCAGCTCGACTTTCCTGTCAACTGTCGGCTACGATTTTTCGGTTATTTCAACGATAAGTTAGCAGGTGCATTGACCGCAGTTAACGCGGCATTGGAAGCAGTACATTGGCTTGATTTGTCCGTTATCCGCCCGCGTTTTGTAAAAGCAGGCTATTCGTTTATTTTTGCGATCACTTGAGCTGCGGATGAACATGCTTATATTTCGGAGCCGAGGAGTTGTTTTGATCGGCGGATCCGTGATCCATGGATCCCAGGATTTGTGACGCAAGCTTCACGGCGCGGCCGTTGATGTAGTTTCGCCCTTATGTCATTGTCCAAGGACACTTAGCATTAACGTCCAATAAACAGCCGAAAGACATGGTGAAAAGGCTACCTCATTACCAGATCATGGTGGATACAAGCAGTGAATGCGGCAAGTGACGTCATACATGACGTTCGCGGCGAATGATGTCACCTCGTCAACTAACGCGACGAATGATGCCACCTCGCCAACCTAGGCGGTGAATGACGTCACCTCGCCAACCTTCGCGGCGAATAACGTCATCTCGCCAACCTACGCGGCGCGAGGGGTGTCGCGTCGGCGCAGTGCGCCCATCAGCCTGGCTCCGTTACATCCCGCCATGTCTATCCAGCCCCGCCGAGCCTCGCACCTGCGCGCACTGCGCGGAGCTGTTTCGAACGCGCCCCGCTTCGACGGCGCCTTCACTGACGAGCCGTCCGCGGCCGCGTCC